>NW_024081381.1:16056-153954 GCF_003009895.1 Hyaena hyaena | reverse complement strand
GCTTTGGGTAGTAATGACATTTTTAACTATATTTATTTTTCCAATCAATGAGCATGGAATGTTTTTCCATTTCTTTGTGTCTTCTTCAATTTCCTTCATAAGTTTTCTGTAGTTTTCATCATACAGATCTCTTGTATCCTTGGTTAGGTTTATTCCGAGGTATTTTATGGTTTTTTGTGCAATTGTGAAGGGGATCAGTTTCTTGATTTCTCTTTGTGTTGCTTCATTGTTGGGGTATAAAAGTGCAACCGATTTCTATATGTTCATTTTGTACCCTGCAACTTTGCTGAATTCATGGATCAGTTCTACTAGATTTCTGGTGAAGTCTGTCGGGTTTTCTATGTAGAGTATCCTGTCATCTGCGAAAAGTGAAAGCTTGACTTCTTCTTTGCCAATTCTGATGCCTATTATTTCCTTTTGTTGTCTGATGGCTGATGCTAGGACTTCCAGCAGTATGTTAAACAACAGTGGTGAGAGTGGACATCCCTGTCGTGTTCCTGATCTCAGGGGGAAAGCTCTCAGTTTTTCCCCATTGAGAATGATATTAGCTGAGGGTTTCTCATAGATGGCTTTTATGATGTTTAGCTAAGTTTCTTCTATCCCGACTTTCTCAAGGGTCTTTATTAAAAAGGGATGCTGTATTTTGTCAAATGCTTTTTCTGCATCTATCGAAAGGATCATATGGTTTTTATCTTTTCTTTTGTTGATGTGATAAATCACATTGATTGATTTGCAAAGATTGAATCAGCCCTGTAACCCAGGAATGAATCCCACTTGATCACGGTGGATAATTCTTTTTATGTGCTGTTGCATTCGATTTGTAAGTAACTTGTTGAGGATTTTTGCATCTGTGTTCATCAAGGATATTGGCCTGTAGTTCTCTTTTTTTGCTGGGTCTCTGTCTGTCTTGGGAATCAACATGATGCTGGCTTCATAAAATGAGTCCGGAAGTTTTCCTTTGATTTCTATTTTTTGGAATAGCTTGAGAAGAATGGGTATTAATTCTGTTTTAAATGTCTGGTATAATTCCCCAGGGAAGCCATCTGGCCCTGGGCTCTTCTTTGTTGGGAGATTTTTGATAACTAACTCAATTTCTTCACTAGTTATGGGTCTGTTCAGATTTTCTATCTCTTCCTGTGTGAATTTTGGTAGTGAGTGTGTGCTTAGGAATTTGTCCATTTCTTCTAAGTTGTCCAATTTGTTGGCATATAATTTTTCATAGTATTCCCTGATAATTGCTTGTATTTCTGAGGGGTTAGTTGTAATCAGTCCATTTTAATTCATGATGTTGTCTATTTGAGTGCTCTCTCTTTTCTTTTTGAGAAGCCTGGCTAGAGATTTGTCAATTTTGCTTATTTTTTCAAAAAAACCAACTCTTGGTTTCATTGATCTGTTCAACTGTTTCTTTGGTTTCTATATTGTTTATTTATGCCTTGATTTTTATTATTTCTCTTCTCCTGCTGGGTTTGAGGTGCTCTTGTTGCTCTCCTTCTAGTTCCTTTATGTATGCTGTTAGATTTTGTACTTGCTCTTTTTCTAATTTCTTGAAATAGGCCTGGAGTGCAATGTACTTTCCTTCTAGGACTGCCTTTGTCACATCCCATAAAGTTTGAATTGTTGTATTTTCAT
The DNA here is from genome assembly GCF_003009895.1 of Hyaena hyaena. Taxonomy (NCBI): domain Eukaryota; kingdom Metazoa; phylum Chordata; class Mammalia; order Carnivora; family Hyaenidae; genus Hyaena; species Hyaena hyaena. The sequence goes on along the minus strand of NW_024081381.1, from coordinate 152,325 downwards.
TTTCATTTGTTTCCATATATTTTTTAATTTCTTCTCTAACTGCCTGATTGGCCCATTCGTTCTTTAGTAGGGTGTTCTTTAACTTCCATGTTTTTGGAGGTTTTCCAGACTTCTTCCTGTGATTGATTTCAAGTTTCATAGCATTGTGATCCGAAAGTGTGCATAGTATGATCTCAGTTCTTTTATATTTATTGAGGGCTGCTTTATGTCCCAGTAAGTGATCTATTTTGGAGAATGTGCCATGCACACCTGAGAAGAAAATGAATTCCATAGCCTCAGGATGTAGAGTTCTAAATATATCTGTCAAATCCATCTGCTCCAATGTGTCATTCAAGTCCATTGTTTCTTTAGTGATTTTCCGTCTAGTTGATCTATCCATTGCTGTAAGTGGAGTTTTAAAGTCCCCTGCTATTAGCACATTCTTATCCATAAGAGTGTTTCTGTTTGTGATTAATTGCTTTATATATTGAGGTCCTCCCATATTTGGTACATAGACATTTGTAATTTTAGCTCTTCCTGATGGATAGACCCTGTAATTATTATATAATCCCCTTCTTCATCCCTTGTTACTGTCTTTACTTTAAAGTGCGGTTTGTCTGATATAAGTATAGCTACTCCAGCTTTCTTTTGACATCCAGTAGCATGATACATATTTCTCCATCTCCTTATTTTCAATCTGAAGGTGTCCTCCAGTCTAAAATGAGTTTCTTGTAGACAGCAAATAGATAGATTTTGTTTTTTTATCCATTCTGCTACCCTATGTCTTTTGATTGGGGCATTTAGTCCATTTACATTCAGTGTGATTATTGAAAAATATGGGTTTAGAGTCATCGTGTCCTTTGTGGGATTCATGCTTGTGGTGGTGTCTCTGGTATCTTGCATTCTGTGCAACGTTTCCCTCATAGAGTCCCCCTCAGGATTGGTAGGGCTGGTTTAATGGTGATGAATTCTTTCAATTTTTATTTATTTGGAAAGACTTTTATCTCTCCTTCTATTCTGAATGACAGGCTTGCTGGATAGAGGATTCTTGGCTGTATATTTTTTCTGTTCATCACATTGAAGATCTCCTGCCNGTTGGGAACACCTGAAATGTTATCTAGTCAAATTCCACACCCGGTGACAAATAATCACACTTGTAAAACACTGTTCCACTCAAATGCCCCAATGCTAAGGGTTACACTACCTGACTGTTCATCCCATTTTGTCATTGGGCTGATCCAGAAGGGTGAAGATGAATAAACAAAGCTTTGAAAGTATGTGACCCAATACGCAGAATGTTGTCTGGGACAGCTATAATCTCTAAGTTTTGGGGGAGTCTCTTAGCAGAAGGAGAGCAACTTCCCATATTGTAAATTTCTAAGCTTATGAGAGGTCACTTGCATTTCTAATTCCTGTGACTGCACAACACTCTATTAAATGCAAGGTTATTTCTCCTGAGAAGCAGGGACTGAGCACCAGTGGTTTTCAAATTATTTCGTGAAAGCAGTGTTTATTATTTATCATAAAGCCCTGACATAATGTGAATGAGTCTAACATATAAAATGCTAAAATGCACACAACATTATAGGGATGAGTTGATTTTCTGTAAGGTTTGTTACATTAAAGTAAAATGCTGTAATTATTTTTCTTTTTTTTTTTTTTAATAGTTTATTTATTTCTAGGAGAGAGAGACAGCGTGAGCAGGGGAGGGTCAGAGAGAGAGGGAGTCACAGACTGAAACAGGCTCCAGGCTCTGAGCTGGCAGTCAGCACAGAGCCCGACGCGGGGCTCGAACCCACAAACCGTGAGATCATGACCTAAGCGAAAGTCGGAAAGTCGGACGCTTAACCGACTAAGCCACCCAGGCGCCCCAATCATCACAACTATTTTTAATCTCCATAGTCTTTGTAGCAGTAGTTTCTCTGATGTCTTCCATGCCCTTTTCAAGCCCAGCGGTTAATTTTATGACTATTGTTATAAATTCTTGTTCAGTTATGTTGCTTATATCTGTTTTGAGCGGTTCTTTAGCTGTCAACTCTTCCTGGATTTCTTTGGAGGAAAGTTCTTTTATTTTATCATTTTGGTTAGCTTTCTATCTCTTGTTAGTTTTAAAAGCTTGTTATGCACTCTGCACCTGCTAGTGCTGCTGTACCAAAGAAGCTCTTCGACTGTCCAGGGCCTGTCCGTTCGGAAAGTGTTCTTTGAATGGTGTCTCTTGGTCTCTCTTGTTGAGATCTTGGTTATTTTATTTTCCTACTTGTAATAGTATTTGGGACTCTCCACCCTGTTTGCTTTGGCTTATTTCTTGAGGTAGCCCTGGAAAAAAAAATCAGACAGACAAACACACAGGGAACAAACGCACACAAACGAACAGACAAATCCAACAAACATGCAAACCGAAAGAGAAAAAGAAAAAGAAAAAAAGGAAGGGACACATACAAGAAAAAAAAAAGAGGAAAGAGGGAAGACATAAATAAAAATACATAAAAAAGAAAAAAGGAGAAAAGAAAAAAGAAAAAACCCAATAGACAAAGGACAGTCTAAAGCATAGAACCAGAATTCCCAGCTACAAATAAAGAGCCGGGTATATGCCATGCTGATGGAAGAGCATATACAAAGAGAGAAATGACAGGGCGGGGAGGAAGTGAAATTGGAAATGAAATGAGCAGGCAGAGAGACTAAGAGGCTTAATTCAGAGAGAGAAAGAGGGGAATATGGTTGGAGACGAGGCGAAAGAAATGACGATAATGATACTCAGAGAAACTATATAGTCTGCTTACTTCAGAGAGAGAGAGAGAGAGAGAGAGAGAGAAAGGTAGCGGTGGAGGTGTAGAATTTACATCTAGAGAATGGATTAAATGTGACTGTTTAAGCAAGCCAGTGACCGGAATTAATCAGGGCAGTGCATCCATGTTAGTTTTACCCCGGCTCTGGTAAAAAGAAAAAAAAAAAAAAGGGCAGCTTTCTAGCAGGGATGGGCGTGGTTTGGTCCAGTGCATCCCGAGGGGGTCCTGCCTTGGTGGTTGTGGGGAGAAAAGTGGCGGCGCCCCAGTTCCTTTTGGAACCAAGGGCTGCAGCTCACTCTTTTGGATGTGATCTCCCCGTGCTGGGGGCGTAGCCAAGGGGGGCCGTGCTCTATATACCAAGCCAGACCTCGTTTCCAGATCTCAGTCTGTGCCCCATTGATATTGCCTGAAATATAAACTCACAGGTGAGCCCCTCCCAGCAGTTTCAAGCCCCTCGCCTCCCCCCTGGGGATCGAGCCAGAAGCCAATGCTCGAGTTCTCTCCAGGTCGAGCTGGCGAGAGAGGAGCAGTATAACCCAGGGTCGCCTAGGACCACTGTGTCCGCCTAGGGTCAGCTGGACAGCAGGAAACCGGGTCCCTCTGTGTCCCAAGCAAAGGTTTTTCTCTTCTCCAGCGACAGGGACAGTGTCTTGAGCAGTTTTGGCCACTCTTTCCCCCTCCCCCTAGACTCACCATGGCTCCCCTGCAAAGGGAGATTCCCCCCCCTCCCTCCGTGTCTCCAATTCCAGCCCGATTTTATCTTTCCCAGTTCACACACACCCTATGAGGTTTTCTCAGTGGACTCTGTCTCTTTTTCTTCCCAAACTCCTGGATTCTGTAAGGGTTCCTATGGCTTCAGGCCTTCTCCCTTTGAGAGATGGGGGCGAGTGAAATGTACGGAGTTCCCTACTTCTCCACCATCTCGCCTCCTTCCGAGGAAGTGTCTTTTAAAAAAATTTTTTAATGTTTATTTATTTTTGAGAGAGAGAGAGAAAGATCAGGGGACGGGGAGAGAGAGAGGGAGGCACAATCTGAAGCAGGCTCTAGGCTCTGAGCTGTCAGCACTGAGCCTGATGTGAGGCTTGAACTCATGAACTGTGAGATCATGACCTGAGCCGAAATTGGATACTAAACTGACTGAGCCACCCAAGTGCTCCAAGAGGAAGTTTCTTAAAGGGATTTCCATATGCTAAAGAAGATTCACAGATTACTAAAGTCCTAGCTATTGTCAACCTAAGGTTGTTTTTCCCTCTAGCAAAGCATTATCATTAAGATTGTGGGGAGTTGCTGGAAATTAAGCTATTGATAAGATTGCCCTTTTCTTGTAATTGTACTAAGATATTTGTAAATTGATGGAGACTCTATCAGTTTAAACATTTGTTTTCTGTCCTTTCCTCTGTTCTTGGGAAGCCAGGAGTTCCTGAGGAATATCACACATATCCCACCTGCCAGGGGTGAGGGGTGTGCTAGCTTGTGCTTGATCCTCAGCTTGCCTTATGGTCCCTCATCAATAACGATGTTTTTTTCCTTTTTTCCTTTTTTACTTATTTATTTATTAACTGTTTATTTATTTATTTTTGAGAGAGAGAGTGTGTGTGTGTGCTGGTGACATGTGAGCGGGGGAGGGGAAGAGAGAGAATCCCAAGCAGGCACTGCACTGTCAGTTCAGAGCCCAATGTGGGGCTCTAACTCATAAACAGATCATGACCTGAGCTGAAATCAAGAGTTGGACACTCAACTGACTGAGCGACCCAGGTGCCCCAATGTTTATTTATTTATTTTGAGAGGGGGGGGCAGAGAGAGAGGGAGAGAGAGAGAGCATCCCAAGCAGGCTCCAAGCTGTCAGCCCAGACCTCGCTGTGGGGCTGGATCTCATCAACCATGAAATCATGACCTGAGCTGAGATCAAGAGTCAGAAGCTTAATTGACTGAGCCACTCAGGCTTCCCTCATCAATGACCTTTACCTTTAACTTTAAACTCATGGCTCTGTTAAGTGTTACACCATTAATGTGGCTATGTTCTAGATCTTAAACCTGGGCTTCTGTTAACTTTTCCACCATCAATGCTCCTACAATCATGATCCAGGATGTAGGGTCTCTATTGAGATTTCCACCAATTTCCTTTTCTGACCTCGAACTCAGGTCTTAGAGAATATTCTGACATAATAGCCTGGGCTCTTCATTGATACCCATCTGGCTTGAATTCAACCCTCATCTACTGTCATTAGTCTTTCCCTATTAATACTTTGTGCCTCAATCAAATCTTCTGCCACCATTGACCCTCTGAATATATTTTTACATGGAAAAAGGAACTATGCAGATATGATTAAATTAAAAATCGTGAGATGGGAAGATTATTATGGATTATCCAGATAAGTCCAGTGTAATCACAAGGGTCTTTATGAGAAGGAAAGAGGAAGGTCAGAGTCAAAAACGGAGGTGTGATGATGGAAGCAGAAGGACATAGTCAGAGAGAGATTTGAAGATGCTACACTGCTGGCTTTGAAGATAGAAGAAGGGGTTATGAGCCAAGGAATATAGATGGCCTGTAGATGCTAGAAAAAGAAAGGAAATAGATTCTTCCCCAGAGCCTCCAGAGGAAGTATGATTCTGCTAATACCTTGATTTCAGCCCAGGGAAACTCACTTTGGACTTCTGACTTCCAGAACTATAACATAATATACTTGTGTTGTTTTAAGCCTGTACGTTTATGATAATTTTTTAGAGCAGCAAATAGGAAACTAATACAGGCATCTTTGAAAAATTCCACCATTGATGCCCACCTGCTCAACACTCAAACCATGTCCTTATTAACTTTTCCACCATCCACATCCCTCTGTGTGACCTCAAATCCTAGCCATTGTTAGCCATTCCACCATCAGAATCCCTTATCTATGTCCTCCAACCTGGGCCTCTATTAACTTTTCCAATCTAAATTAACTCTGATTTTATCTTGAACTTAGGCATCAGTTATCTATTCTACCATTAATGGGTTTTGATCTAGATATAGAAGCTAGAATCTAGTAGAAAGTTCAGAGCCCCTTTTGTGTCTGTGTATTATTCTTGGATGTCTGTTCATTTTTCCACTATCAGGGCAATTTATGTGTCAATCTTTTTTCATATCTGTTAACTTTCCTGCAGTGTTACCCTTCAGTTATGTACATTGACCACAAGCCTTAGCTCAATCCTCCCCACCTATCTTCTTTTGGTGTGTGCAGAAAAATCAAACCGATGCTAACTCTTGTGTCATTATTGCCCCTTCTTCTATGTGCATCAATTCCAGCCCTTCATTCATGTTTCTATCATAAATGCCTATTTGGTCTGACCTTGAAGTCAGGTCTTGGTTAACTCTTCTGCCATCATTGCCTCTTTGGTATAGGTTGTGAATTGTGGGCCTTTGTTAATTAGGCCACCACTGATGTTTCTCCAGTCTACCAGAGAAATTAACCTTTCTCTAAGTTAACAGTTCCATCTTCAAAGCCTCTCTGGAAAGAATTGGTAACTAGGCCACTATTTTACTTTCAATGCCCTTCTGGTTTGACCTAGAAGTAATATTTTTGTTACTTTTTTTTTTCCCCATCCACGCACTCTGGTGGAAGTCTTGAATCCTAGGGCTTTAACTATTTCACCATCAGAACTCCTATTTTGTAGAATTAGAATCTGAGCTTTTGTTAACTATTCAATCCCATTCCGGGTTTGCCTTCAATCTAGCCTTCTGTTTAGTGTTTCTAGCCTTTCTAAAATCAGTGTTCCTTAGGTTCTACCTTAAACCTCTGCCTCTCTTAAATCTTTCATCTTTAGAAAAAAAAAGTTTATTTATTTTGAGAGAGACAGCGCAAGCAGGAGAATCTCAGAGAGAGATTTCTCTGAAGGGGGTTCTGTGCTGACAGCAGCGAGCCCAAAGCGGGGCGCGAACCCACAAACCCATGAAATCATGATTTGAACGGAAGTCCGATGCTCAACGGACTGAGCCACCAGGTGCCTCAATTCTCTTAACTTTCATATGGGCTGCAATAGGCCACATCTGCCCACTTTAAGGGACCCTGGTAGAAAGTCTGTACTGTGAGTGACAAGAGAGGGAGGACCTTCTGTGTTCGAGGGAGCCAATAGAAGACTAGGAGCGCTGCGAGGCAGAGCCTTGAGTGACAGACGCAGAGGGGGCACTGCCCCATTGAAGAAACAATGGAAAGGCTGGAGGGCAACGAGGCTGGGCTGCTAGAGGCGGGCGGGTGGGTTAATGCGTGAATACGTTCTGTAAAGACTCTTCGCTTCCTCCAGATGTTTTACAAATGAAGCTTCGGCAGAGCGATCTCCCAGGCGGTGCTTCTACCTTCCAGCCTTACCACTCCCTCCCCGCCCCGCTCCCAGGACCGCGTTCCCACCCAACACCCCTACCCGCGCGACGCCACGCCTTTGCTCAGGCAGTGCCTCTGCAGATGGCCGGGAACGCCCATTCAGCCGCCCCGGAACAGTCGCTACACATCCGAGCCTCACACTGCTTTCGAAGCACCAATTCTGAATACCCTGCCTCGGAAATATCACGGGGACTTCCCGGACTCCAAAACGCATATCTCTTCTGGCTGGAATGGGAGCCTCAAGAAGCAGTGTGAGGCCCTGGCCATTTTCCTGGCCGGCGACGTTGTTCCTGGCGCAGACCGAATGACGCCATTTTTGTTACTGGTAGAGCTCGGCTTGGAGGCTGTTTCTGGGCGTGCGAAAGATAAGCTAAAGCGTCAACCAGACCCACCAAGGAGGGCTGGAGGGGAAAAGGAATTTCGGGGGATGTTGAGCCCATTTGTGCAAGCAGGGAGCCAAGCTCGTCTTGAGAAGGAGCTTTGGGGTCCTGAGAGCAGAGCCAGGGTGAGGGGCCCCTTTGAGTGATGCGGGTCTGTGTGGTCATTGTGGAAGGATGGATGAGAGGGTCCTTTGGACTGAATGATGTGGAAAACAGTGATAGGGAGGGGAGTGGGTAAGACCGTGTGGGATATTCGATGAGGAGTTTAAGGAAGTGAGTGATAGGGGGGTTTGTGCAGTGAGCAAAGGTGTTTGTAGGGTGAATGGTAGGGTTTTGAGGGAGGAAGTTAAAGGGGTTTGTGGGGTGAGTGAATGGGGCCTGGGTGAGTGATGGAGAATCTGTTGGGTGAATGATGGGTGATCTGAGGTGAGCAATGGGGTGGTCTTTAGGGTGAATGATGAGGGTCCGTGGAGACAGGAATTCGAAGGTGTAGGGTCAGTATTGAGATTCTGTGGGGTCCATGAAGGGTGACTCTTTGAGATCAATCCTACATCCACGAATAAACAAAAATCCCTGCCCTTGTGGTGTCTACATTCCAATGGAGGAGACAGACATTGAGCCTTTAATTGGTATTTCCCCGATGACTGCTTTTTCATATATGTATCGATACCTTAGATCCTCTTTTGTGAGGCACCTGTTCAGATCTTTTGCTCCTTTTACTATTGAATGTCTGCCTTTTCCTTATTGATTTGTGGGACTTGTTTTTATATATTCTGATACTACTCCTTTATCAATGATATGTGTTTTGCAATTTTTTCCTTGATTCTTGGCTTCTCTCTTTCTTGTTGTGGCTTTGAATATTAAGGTTTTAAGTTAGCGTTGAGCTATAAAGCACAATGTAAATTTAGAGTTTTGTTATTCTCAAATTAAGAACCAGAGAATGTCCTCTGTAATTTAGAGGGAGAATTAACTTTCAGGGCACTCAGAAGAAGAGTTGCATCTCTGAAAACTTTGGTGCCATGACAACTAGGGAGGAGTTCTCTGCTTTTTGTTTTCCCACCACTTCACCCTCTAGTCACTGGCTGTATCATAATGGATAAGTCACTTAACCTCTTTAGGCCTCAGTTTCTTTACTGTGAAATGAGGACAATAGCAGGGTCTATCCTTTGAGGCTTGGGGTGATAATTAAGTGAGTGAATACCTGATTATTATCTATTCACTATGGTTTTGTAGCGCTGATCTTATATATATTTCATGGATCTTCCATGAATTCAAGGTCAGTTCTACTCATGTGATATCCAAGAAAATCCAATAAAATAAATTAGATACCAATGAATAAGATTTTGTCGGGTAGGTTTGAGCTTTCCACAAACCATTGTGATATCTTGGGGGACAGATGTTTGTTGTAATTAAACAGCTGGGAGTGTGATCTTGTGGTCTGCCTCTTCTTCATTTTGCAGGTGTCTTTCCATGCTATTAACTTTATTTCCATAATACTACTAAGTTTATTTCTATGGAAATTTTCAAGCATTCAGCAAAATGGAGGGAATTATATAATACACCCCATTATGCCCATCACCCGGTCTCATCAGTCATCAACTCATGGCCACTGTTGTCTCTCCTAGACCAGGGGATGGAAAACTCTAGGCAGTGGGCCAGATCTGGCCTGCTGCTGTTTTTAGACAGCCATGAACCATGAATGTTTTTCACATTTTTTTAATGTTTGGAAAAAATTGGAGGAAGACTATTTTGTGACATATGAAAATGATATAAAATGCAAATTATAGTGCCCATAAATGAGGTCTTATTGGAACACAGCCAATAAACAGACTTGGCTTATGTATTGTCTGTAGCTGCTTTCAAGCACTGAATAGTTGCAATAGAGACCATCGGCTTCACAAGTCTGAAATATTTACTGTCTGTCTCTTTACAAAGAAAGTTTGCCAACCCCTAATCTAGACCGCCCATTTATTTCTCCTTTCCAGATTTTTTATTATTGATAACATAAAATGGACAAATATTAATTATAGCTCAATTAATCTTTATATATGTAGTTGTTATTATTTTGAAACAAAGCCCAGATATATCATTTCATACAAAAGATAGGGACTTCAAAGTCATTACTGTTATTCAGGATAAAATAATTAACAATAATAACCTCAGATCATCGTTGGTTAAATTTCTTAATATCATCAAATATCTAGTCAGGGCTCAAAATTTAATGATTATCTCAAAGTTTTTTTGTCTTTTCAAATTAAGGTCTAGACCAAGTCCATACTTTATATTTGGTTGCTGTATCTCGTGAACCTCTTAATTGTCTCTAGCATTACTTTAAAAAAATTTTTTTAAATGTTTTATTTATTTCTGAGAGAGATAGAGACAGCATGAGCAGAGGAGGGTCAGAGAGAGAGGGAGACACAGAATCTGAAACAGGCTCCAGGCTCTGAGCTTGCCATCAGCACAGAGCCCGATGCGGGGCTCGAACCCACGAACCGTGAGATCATGACCTGAGCCGAAGTCAGACGCTTAACCGGCTGAACCACCCAGGCGCCCCTCTAGTGTTACTTTAAATGGTCACTTGCCCTTCCATCTCTTGGAGTTTCCATAACTTATTTTCTCAGTCCTCAGTGATTAGGCATTTTGATTATTTTCAAAATTATGGTGTTAAAGACAAAGCTGTGATGAAATTTCCTTTGGTTAAGTCTCTGCACGCACCCATGATTATTATCTTAGGGCAAAGTTGTAGAAATGGCATTGCTGGTCAGATGACAAAGACAGTTATCAATGAATTAACACGTAATGCATTTTATATTCAACCATTGAAGAGTGACTAACACAGCTTGGTCCCTGAAGACTCTTCTGTACCCACCCCCCACTCCTAAGTGCTTTCCAAAGAGAAACAAAATGATTGAGTACCAGGTAGGTTGTTTGTTTCCCACTTGGTCTTCCCACAATAAACTGAGAAAGGACAATATATTGAAAATAAGAATTAGGGATATTTAGACAGAATAGAAGATCAGAAGCAGGTGAAGTTGCTGTGAAGCTATTTGGCCTCATTTTATATAAATGGAGCTCAACATTTTCAAGCTTCCTGGCAGCCACAGTGAAAATGACAAACAGGAGGCTTTAGATCATATGCATTCTCCGTCAAGAGAAACCGGTTCATCAGTCCATCTGCTCAGCAAGCCAAGAGTTCTGGGACTTTAGCTTAAGAAATGTTATTGTTGAGTTTTCCTAAAGGCCAGTGGTTTTCAGCACAGTGTGGTATCATCAGTAGTTGTTTCAAGAAGGCTATTTTAAGTTAAAATTTTCTGGCAGAGGCTTGGAGCCTGGTTTTCCATGGCTCCTTCGCTGTCATCTCATAGTCTGTGGGATCATGCCCCAACTCAAGGCCCGTTCCTTCTCTGCTCTTCTATATTATACCTTTTTATCCCTTCTTTGCAAGGGTGATCTATATACATGGTGCAAAGAATGTAAATAATATTGCAGAGTAAAATTTAGGAAGAAAGGGAAATATCTCTGAAATCTGACTTTTGCCTTCTTCCCTGCATGGGGATGATCTTGCCACCCGTTATACATATAATCCCTATGTGTGTAGATGTATATATATCAATGTGTGAGTGATTTTATTGTTTTCATGCATTTTTACCATACAAACTATATCTTCTGTAACTTTAAAAAAGTGTAGTGAGAAAACATTTCCAATAGATACAATTTTTATATATTTTATCGTGGAAAATTTCAGTTTCAAACATGCACACGAGTTGATTTTTGTTAACCACCCAGCTGCAAATATTACCAACCAGTGGCCAATCTCATTTTATCTATGGTTAATCTCCAACCATTCCTGTCATCATCATCATCATCATCATCATCATCATCAAGCCAGTCCTTTATCAATATTTTGTTGAGGATTTTTACTACTATGTTCATGAGACCATATTATTTTTTTGTATTGTTCTTTTCATGTTTTGGCTTCACAGTAGTGTTGGCTTTATTTAACAAGTTGGGAAGTATTCTTTGAAAGAGTTTGGGTAAAATTAGTATTATTTCCTTCTTTTTAATTTTTTAAGTTTTTTATTTTGAGAGAGAGAGACAGAGAGAGAGAGAGAGAGAGCAAGTGGGGGAGGGGCAGAGAGAGAAACCCAAGCAGACTCCACGCCAACAGTCCTGAGCCCTAGATGGGGCTCAAACCCACTAACCATGAGATTATGACCTGAGCCAAAAACCAACAGTCAGAGGCCTGACCAACTGAGCCACCCAGGTGCCCTAGTATTATTTCCTTCTTAACTATTAGGAAGAATTCTCCAGTGAAGTCATCAGGGTGTGGAATTCTATTTGTGGTAAGGTTTTTAATTATGAATTTGATTTATTTAAAAGATACAGTACCATTCAGATTTTCTATTTGTTTATATGTTGGGTTTGTTAAGTTGTGATTTTCAAGTAATTTGTCCAGTTTGTCTAAGTTAGAGATCAGCAAACGTTTTCCATAGAGGGCCAGATAGAACTATTTAAGGTTTTGTAGGCCATATGGTTTCTCTTGCAACTACTCAGTTCTGTTTTCATAGGTTGAAAGCAGCTGTAGACACTATGTACACCAATGAGCATGGCTGCAATCCAATACAATTTTATTTATGGACACTGAAAGTTGAATTTCATACAATTTTCACATGCCACAAAATATTCTCCTTCACTTTGTTTCTTGAACCGTTAAAAGTGTAAAAACTGTCCTGTGCTTGTGGGCCAGGCTTGGCGTGCGTGCCATACTCTGATGTCCTGCGATCTGCGTTGTCAAATTTCTTGCCATAAAATTGTTCATAGTATCTTTTTTTAATGTTTATTTATTTATTTTGAGAGAGGGAGAGAGCACGTGTGCAAGCATGAGAAGGGGAGGGGCAGAGAGAGAGGGAGAAAGAATCCGAAGCTGGCTCAGAGCCCGTTGGGGGGGGGGAGGACTTGATACCATGAGCCCTGAGATCATGACCTGAGCTGAAATCAAGAGTCTGACTGAGCCACCCAGGCATTTTGTTCATAGTATCTTTTTATTGTTCTTTTAATGTTTGTAGGATACCAGCCCCTTGCTGATGGGCTTTTTCATTGTTTCTGTTTTTTCTTTGATGTCTAATGGAAATAAGAAAAAGAATAGGGGTGCCTGGGTGACTCAGTCCATTAAGGGTCCTACTTCGGCTCAGGTTGTGATCTCACAGTTGTGACTTTGAGCCCCACATCGGGCTCTGTGCTGACAGCTAGAAGCCTGGAGCCTGCTTCCAATTCTGTGTCTCCCTCTCTCTCTGCCCCTCCTCCACTTGCACTCTGTGTGTGTGTGTCTCTCTCTCTCAAAAATAAACATTAAGTTAAAAAAAAAAGAATTAGAATAATCACAGCTACCATTTATTGAATGCCTGCTGTGTGCCTGGCACCATAATAATAAATTATAATGGAATTATTTTGTCTTAGATACTACTATTATCCCCATTCTTCAGAAGAAGTTGAGGCATGGATAGTACATAGTCTGGCCAGTACTCTAAAGTAGTGAAGTCACAAATAAGGGAGGAACCTTATCAAAACATCTTTGTATGTTTCTCAAATATTTATGTAGGCCAAATTCTTGGACATGACAGTGCTAGGTCAGAGAGCAAGCATGTTCAAAATTTATTTTTTTTAATTTTTTAATGTTTTATTTATTTCTGAGAGAGAGAGACAGTGTGAGCAAGAGAGGGTCAGAGAGAGAGGGAGGCACAGAATTGGAAACAGGCTCCAGGCTCTGAGCTGGCTGTCAGCACAGAGCCCGACGCGGGGCTCGAACCCACAAACCATGAGATCATGACCTGAGCTGAAGTCGGACGCTTAACCGACTGAGCCACCCAGGCGCCTCATGCATGTTCAAAATTTAAAGGGAATTTCTCAAATTGTATTTTGATATTATGTAATCCGCTTCTACATGCGGCTGCAAATTACTTATAAAAAGGCCCATTTCCCAATATTTTTCTTACTACCAGATAGCATCAGTGTTTTTCATTCTTACTATTTTTATGGTTTAGCATTGTATCTTATTTTCATTTGTTTTTCATTAATCATTAAATGAAATTTGGCATGGGGCGCCTGGATGGCTTAGTCGGTTAAGCGTCCGACTTTCGCTTAGGTCATGATCTAGCGGTTCGTGGGTTCGAGCCCCGCATCGGGCTCTGTGCTGACTGCCAGCTCAGAGCCTGGAGCCTGTTTCAGTCTGTGACTCCCTCTCTCTCTGACCCTCCCCTGCTCACGCTCTCTCTCTCTCTCTCCTAGAAATAAATAAAACATTTTTTAAAAAAATAAATAAATGAGATTTGGCATTTTTTTTCACATATTTATTTGCCATGTAAAATTTCTCTGTAAAACTCCCTTTCTGTCTTTGTCTTTTGCTTATTGATTTCTAAGAGCTTTTTGTATGAGTGATATGAATTTTGAAGTACACTTTAAAAGTTTTTTGTTTTTTTTTTTTTTTTTTTTGGCCATATGTCGTTTTCTCACTCAGCCTTGTTGGCTGTCTTATATCACTAGAATATGAGATACTTGAAGAAAGATATTTTTTCCAGGTTTGTTTTTTGCTGTATCCCCAGTTCCTAGAATGATGCCTGGTATTCAGTGGGATCTCAATAACTGCTTGCTGAATAGATAGATGTTTTTTTCGCTTAACAATATATCTTAGATATTTTTGCATATCAATCCTTGTTGCTTTTTATGGTTGTATATGGAATTCTCTTATGGAGATTGAAGCATAAATCATCCAATCCCCCATAAGATTGTCTGCATTATTTTGCTATTATTAACAGTACTGTAGTGAAGTAACATCACATACGTTCTTTTGCTCACATACATATGTTGAATAATTTCTAGACATAGAATTGTTTGTCAGATGATGTACACATTTAACATTTTGATGGATATTGTTAAATTGATTGCCCTAAAAATATATTGTACCAGTGTATACTCACAATTTGAGTGTGCTCCTTTACTTATATCTTCACCATGGTAGTGACTTATCAAACTTTAAACTTTGATACTATGTAAGAAAAACACGATATTTTGTTTCAGTTTGCATTTCTCTTCATGTCAATGAAGTTGAACATCATTTTACATGTTTAGAAGCCATTTGCATTTTATTTTCTCTGAATTGATGGTAATATCCTTTGATTAGTTTTTAAAAGGTTAAGTTGTTGGTCTTTTTCATTTTGCTTTGTAGGAGCTCTATAAATTGAGCAAATTGGTTCTTTGTCCATCTTATGTGTTGTGCATATATCTACTCCCCAGATAGTTGTTTGTCCTTTGAATTTGTATATTTTGCTATGAAATACATAAAGTAATAAAATTTATCAGTGTTTTTCTTTGTGACATCTGGGTCTGGTAGTATGCCTACTTAGAAGAATTTTCTCCACTTTAAAATTATTTTTAGGGACGCCTGGGTGGCTCAGTCAGTTGAGCATCCGACTTCAGCTCAGGTCATGATCTCACGGTTCGTGGGTTTGGGCCCTGCATCAGGCTCTGTGCTGACAGCCAGGTCTGACCCTGGAGTCTGTTTTGGATTCTGTATCTCCCTCTCTCTCTGACCCTCCCCTGCTCATGCTGTCTCTCTCTCTCTCAGAAATAAATTTAAAAAAACATTAAAATTATTTAAAAAATCTCTCATCTTTATCTTATGTCTTCTCTTTTTCTTTGTTTACATTTTTGTTATATCTCAAATTTACTTTTGTTTATAGTGCAAAATAAGGAGTCTAGCTTTACATTTTTCTGATAACTACCTAGTTTTGAATAATCTGTCTTTTCTGCATTTATTCATTTATTTTCAAATTTTGTGTCTTCATTGATTTGTCTTTTTAAATTTTTTTTAAATTTAAATTTTAGTTAACATCTAGTGCAATATTAGTTTCAGGAGTAGAATTCAGTGGTTCATCACTTACACACAATACCCAGTGCTCATTACAAGTGCCTTCCTTAATACCTATCCCCAATCTAGCTCTTCTCCTACCCACTTTCCTCCATCAACTCTCAGGTTGCTCTCTATTGTTAAGAGTCTTTTGTGGTTTGTTTCCCTCTGTCCCCATTTTTTTCCTTTCCCATATGTTCATTTGTTTTTGTTTCCTAAATTCCACATATGAGTGAAATCATATGGTATTTGTCTTTCTCTGACTGACTTATTTTGCTTAGCATAACACATTGTAGCTGCATCCACATTGTTGCAAATGGCAAGATTTCATTTTTTTAAATGTTTATTTCTTTATTCTGAAAGAGAGAGAGAGAGAGAGAGCAGGGGAAGGCCTGAGAGAGAGGGAGAGGGAAAATCCCAACCAGGCTCCATGCTGTCAGTGCAGAGCCCAAAGCAAGGCTCAGTCTCATGAACCGTGAGATCATGACCTGAGCCGAAATCAAGAGTCAGATGCTTAACCAACTGAGTCACCCAGATGCCCCAAGATTTCATTTTATTTGATGGCTGAGTAATATTCCATTGCACATCTAGTTTTAGCCTATTTATTCTGTTCCACTAACTATTCTTGCTAAAGGCAGAATTTACAAAGTTTTTATTATTTAGTATGCTACACAAAATGATAAGTAGGTATCGTACAGGTGTTGCTGCGGCAAAAATGACCAGAATGAGCAGATTGTACAGTAATGTGCTGTTATAGGAACTAGTGACATATGAAGATGTGGCTGTGGACTTCACCCAGGAAGAGTGGCAGCACCTGGACCCTGCTCAGAAGATCCTACACAGAGATGTGATGCTGGAGATCTACAGCCATCTGATCTCTGTGGGTAAGGGCAAATTCTCTGTGTAACAATGAATCAAATCCTCCTCATTCTTCAAACTGTCAAGACCATGATCTTTATGACTTTCCATTAATAGGGTCTTTTCTTTTATAGTTTGTTTTTTTATGTTTATATTTTTGTTACATCTGGAATTTATTTGTGTGAGTTAAGATTCATCTGTCCTGGGAGGCCCCTAAGACTGCTTCTTCTCTTTATGAATTTCTGAACTGCCAAGGCCAAGACCATTATAATTTTCCCTTAACAGGGTGCTCAGATATAAATCCAGGTATAATCTTCAAGTTGGAACATGAAGAGGACCCGCGGATCATGAAGAGTGAGTTGTCAAGGTGGATCCACTCAGGTAAGTGAGAATTGGGTAGATGGCTGAGAGGGCATTTTCTTCTTCTCTGACATCAATGACCTCTTTTATTCTTTAAAATTCACCAGGTCTTCTTTATAACATCCATCCTACATGAGCACCTTCTTAACACTTCTGTTCATTGCTGTTTTCTTTTTGGTTTCTATTTGATTTTACCTTTTTCTTCTACTTTCAGACAGGGAGAAAAGCCTTGACTCTTCCCAGCAGATCATTTCTGAAGAACTTTCATTTCAAAAGGAGATATTGGAAAAAGCCCCAAAGGATAATTCTTTGTACTACCTTTTAAAAGTCTGGCATATTGATGGTCAGACAGAAGGATATCAAGGAAATCAAGACAGAGTTTTGAAGCAAGTCGCAGTCATTAACCATGAAGCATTGACCAAGGAGAAAGGCCCCAAATGTAACACACTTGGAAACAGTTTTGGTGGGTGCATAGACCTTGATCCTTCACTTAAAAAACTCCATAATTTTGATTTATGTGAACAGAACTTGGAATCTAATTTAGACTCATTGATATGCAATAGGAGCTATGCAAGAAAGAACCCCATTGAGAGATTTGGATGCTGGAGCCCACCTAGCTTTAGTGATTCCTGTTCTGTACCTGAAAAAATTTACACTGGCATGAAACCTCGTGGATATAGTCAATGTGAAAAAGTTCTCAATCATAAACAAGTTCATATTCAGTATAAGAAAGGTCAAGCTGGTAAGAAACCCAATGTTTGTGGTGAGTGTGGGAAAGGCTTTATTAAAAAGTCACAGCTTATTATACATCAAAGAATTCATACTGGAGAAAAGCCATATGTATGTGGAGATTGTGGAAAAGCCTTCAGTGAGAAATCACACCTTATTGTGCATCAGAGGATTCATACTGGGGAGAAACCCTATGAATGTACTAAGTGTGGGAGAGCCTTCTCCCAGAAGTCACCCTTCATTGTTCATCAAAGAGTCCACACTGGAGAGAAACCCTATGAATGTTCTGAGTGTCAAAAAGCCTTCTCTCAGAAGTCACATCTCATTATACATCAGCGAGTTCACACTAGAGAGAAGCCCTTTGAATGTAGTGAATGTGGGAAAGCTTTCTGTGAGAAGCCTCACCTTTTTATACACCAGATAACTCACACTGGGGAGAGACCCTATGAATGTACTGAATGTGGGAAGACCTTCCCTCGGAAAACACAACTCATCATCCATCAGAGAACACACACTGGAGAGAAACCCTATAAGTGTAGTGAATGTGGAAAAACCTTTTGCCAGCAGTCTCACCTCATAGGGCATCAACGAATTCATACAGGAGAGAAACCTTATATATGTACTGACTGTGGAAAAGCCTTTTCCCAAAAGTCACACCTTACTGGACATCAAAGGCTTCACACTGGAGAGAAACCTTATATATGTACAGAATGCGGAAAAGCCTTCTCTCAGAAATCACCTCTTATTATACACCAGAGAATTCATACAGGGGAGAAACCCTATGAGTGTAGTGACTGTGGCAAAACCTTCTCCCAGAAATCACCCCTCATTATTCATCAGAGAATTCATACAGGGGAGAAACCCTATGAGTGTACTGAGTGTGGAAGGGCATTTTCCCTGAAGTCACATCTCATTATACATCAGAAAGCTCATGCTGGAGAGAAACCATATGAATGTAATGAATCTGGAAAGGCCTTCTGTGAGAAGCCTCCACTAGCTGTATATCAAAGAACTCATACTAGGGAGAAAACCCACTGAATCTGATGAATGTGGTATGGCCTTTTCCCCGAATTCAGAGATGAACACATATCAGAGAACACACACAGCGGAGAAACCCTCCAACTGCGGTGACTGTGGGAAAATGTTCTGCCAGCATATACACCTCGCTGGACATCAGAACCCACAGAGGAGAGAAACCTCATATATGTACTGATTGTGGGACGGTCTTCCCAGAAGTCAGATCTCACTGTGGATGAAAAAACTCCAGGGAACAGAAATCTTATGGATATGTTGGACATGAAAAAATGTGGCACCTCCTTTACTGTAGAATAGACTCATACAATCCTACATATTTCTGATTACCCCTCCACAGAATGACCTGGTCAAGCTCTTAGAATATTTTCAACACTGTAAATATGTAATGCATTCACTCACCTTCAAAGTATCCCATCATCCACTCGCAGAATATATGCATCTGGAATAATTGGCATTATTTTGGTGTTATTTGGTCCTTGATGGTTTTGTAGCATTTTCTGCTGAATTTATTTGGGTACGATTCATAATTTGAAGGCAGCCTCATTGTCATCTTTCTCTATTTCTTTCATCATATTTTCTCTCCTTAGATTATATATCTATTTATGTTGATATATCTATCAATGTATATATATAGCAACATGAATCCTTGTAATTTTCGTAAGAATCATCCATTTTCTCAAGGACCTATATTTGTGAAATTTTTTAAAAAGAGGAAAATATACTTATGAAATTTTGAGCAAAGTGATCTCCTATGATTCATTTAATTTTTTCTACATATATAGTTACTTCTCCACTATCATTTCTCATAATGTGTATTTGTGATTTCTTTTTCCCTAATTAAATAAACTAATACGAATTTTCTCTCTCTCTCTCCTCTCAACTTTTATTTTTTTCATTTCTTAATGTTTACTTATTTTTTTGAGAGAGAAATACACAGAGTGCAAGTGGGGGGGGGGAGAGAGAGAGAGAGAGAGAGAGAGAGAGAATCCGAAGAAGGCTTCAGGCTCCAAGCTGTCAGCACAGAGCCCAACGTGGGGCTTGAACTCATGAACTGTGAGATCATGACTTGAGCTGAAGTCAGATGCTTAACTGACTGAGCCACCCAGGTACCCCTCAACTTTTATTTATTTTTTCTTCTTCCAAAGTTTTATTTAAGTTCTAGGTAGTTAACATGTAGTGTAATATTGGTTTCAAGAGTGGAATTTAGTGATTCATCACTTCCATATAACACCCAGTGTTCATCATAACAAGTGTCCTTCTTAATACTCATCACCCATTTATCCCACCCCCTTCCCACCTCCCTCCATCAACCTTCAGTTTGTTCTCTATCATTAAGAGTCTCTTATAGTTTGCTTCCCTCTCTCCTTTTTCCCCCTTCCCATATGTTCAATTGTTTTGTTTCCTAAATCTCACATATGACTGAAATCATATGATATTTGTCTTTCACTGATTGACTTATTTCACTTAGCGTATACACTCTAACTCCGTCCATGTTGTTGCAAATGGCAAGATTTCATTGTTTTTGATGGCTGAGTAATATTTCATTGTATAAATATACCACATCTTTTTTATCCATTCGTCAGTCAATAGACAATTGGGCTCTTTCCATAATTTGGCTATTGTTGATAATGCTGCTATAAACATCTGGGTGCATGTACTGTATTTTTGTATCCTTTTGGTAGATACCTACAAGTGCAATTACCAGATCATAGGATAGTTCTATTTTTAACTTTTTGAGAAAATTCCATGCTATTTTTCACAGTGGCTGCACCAGTTTGCATTCCCACCTGCAGTGCAAGAGGGTTTCCCTTTTTCTGCATCCTTGCTAACATCTGTCATTTCCTGTGTTGATAATTTTAGTGTGAATTGATATCTTATCGTGGTTTTGATTTGTATTTCCCTGATGATGAGTGATATTGAGCATCTTTTCATGTGTTTCTCAGCCATCTGGATGTCTTTCTTGGAAAAATGTCTATTCATGTCTTTTACCCATTTCTTAACTGGATTACCAATTGTTTGGATGTTGAGTTTGAAATGTTCTGTATGGCTTTTGGATACTAACCCTTTATCAGATATGTCTTTTGCAAATATCTTCTCCCATTCCATAGGCTGCCTTTTAGTTTTGTTGATTGTTTCTTTCACTGTGAAGAAGCTTTTTATCTTGATGAAGTCCCAATAATTCATTTTTGCTTTTGTTTCCCTTGCCTACAGTGATGTGTCTAGTAAGAAGTTGCTACAGCTGAGGTCAAAGAGATTGCTGCTTGTGTTCTCCTCTAGGATTTCAATGGTTTCCTGTCTCACATGTAGGTCTTTCATCCATTCTGAATTTATTTTTGTGTGTGGTGTAAGAAAGTGGTCCAGTTTCACTGTTCTGCATGTTGCTGTCTACTTTACCCAACACCATTTGTTAAAGAGACTGTCTTTTTCCATCATATATTCTTTTTTAAGGTTTATTTATTTTGAGACAGAGATAGAGGCAAAGAGATAATCTCAAGCAGGTTCCAGTGCAGATCCTGATGTGGAGCTTGAACCAACTGTGAGATAATGACCTGAGCCAAAATCAAGAGTTGGATGGCTCAACTGACTGAGCCACCCAGCCACCCCTTCCATCAGATACTCTTTCCTGCTTTGTCAAAGATTAGTTGACCATATAGTTGTGGGTCCATTTCTGATTTTTCTCTTCTGTTTCATTGATCTATGTGTTGGTTTTTGTGCCAATAACATACTGTCTTGCTAACTACAGCTTTGTAATATAGCTTGAAGTCTGAATTTTGATGACTACAGCTTTCCTTTTCTGTTTCAGGATTCTTTGGCTATTCTGGGTCTTTTGTGGTTACATACAAATTTTAAGATTATTTGTTCTAGCTCTGTGAAAAATGCTGATGGTATTTTGATAGAGATTGCATTAAATATATAGATTGAATAGTATAGACATTTTAATAGTATTTGTTCTTCTAATCCATGAACATGGAATTTCCCCCCACTTTTTGTGTCCTCTTCAAATTCTTTCATAAGTGTTGTATAGTTTTCGGAGTATAGATCTTTTACCACTTTTGTTGGACTTATTCCTAAGTATCTTTTTTTTTTTTTTTTTTTGGTGCAATTGTAACGAACTATAGAAATGATCTCTGAAAGTATAGTCTTTTTTTGGTGCAATTGAAAATGGGATAGATTCTTTGATTTCTTTTTCTACTGTTTCATTATCTGTCTATAGAAACGCAATAGATTTGTGTACATTGATTTTATATCCTGCGACTTTTTTGAACTCACATATTGGTTCTAGCAATTTTTGGTGTGGAGTCTTTCATATTTTCTACCGAGACTATCATGTCATCTGTACCTAGTGAAAGCTTGACTTCCTTCTTTGCTGATTTGGATATGTTTTATTTCTTTTTGCTGTCTGATTGCTGAGGCTAAGACTTCCAGTACTATGTTAAATACTAATGGTGAGAGTGGACATCCCTGTACTGTTCCTGACCATAGAGGAAAAAGTTCTCAGTTTTTCCCCATCAAGGATTATATTAACTGTGGGCCTATTGTATATGGTTTTTATGATGTTGAGGTATGTTCCATCAACATCTTTATTGAAGGTTTTTATCAAGAATGGATACTATACTTTGTCAAATGCTTCTTCTGCATTTATTGAGAAGATCGTACGGTTCTTATCTTTTCTTTTATTAATGTGGTGTATCACGTTGATTGATTTGTAAATGTTGAACCAGCCCTGCAGCCCAGGAATAAATCCTACTTGATAATGATGAATAATTCATTTAATGCACTGTTAGATTTGATTTGCTAGTATCTTGTTGAGAATTTTTGCATTCATGTTCATGAGGGATATTGGCCTGTAAAAAAATAAAAAGCACAAAATAAGATAGTAGAAATAAATTCAAATATATCACCAATCATAATAAATATGAATGAATTCTACCTACCAGTTAAAAGACAACAGTGTCAGATTGTATAACATCAATGCTAGCTAGCTATACACCTTTTTAAGAGACATACTTAAAGTCTAAACACATTGTGAGGTATTTTCAGAACAACATGAAACAATAGCACTTGTTTTTCCTGACCTTCTCAGATTGTTTAGAGTCAGCGTATGTATATTGTTTTCCCACAAAACATGTAGGCTTAGAGTTGAGAGAGAGAGAGAGATAATATATGAGGATAAGGAAGTATCTATTTGCTCCTATTTTATTGGAGTTATTTTTTGAGTCAATAATAGATGTTGAATTCTATCAAATTCCCTTCTCAGTGTCTATGGAGATGATCATATGACTATTCATTTTTACCCATTATATGTTAAATTATATTAATAAATGTCCTTATATTGAACCCTTCTTCTGTTAGTGGAATAAATTTCATTTGTTCATGCTGTGAACCAGTGTGCAACAGACAAAATTTTGCTGGTATTTAATTAGTAGTTTTGCATTGATATTCACAAATAAAGCTGATCTATAGCTTGCTTTTTTTTGGCCATATTTTCCAGATTTGTATGCTACAATTATGTCGGCTCCCCACAAACTTTTTAGAAGTGTCCTTACTTTTGTCATAGAAGAAACATGCCCAAAATAATATAAAGGAAATCAGGACCACATGACAAAAGATTAAAAGACAAAAGCAATGAAAACAGTCTGAACAACAGGAAATATACTGGGAGACCTAAGGCGAAATAGATCTGTCATTTGTATAGACAAAGTCGGGGTAACATTGTCTACTAAAAGACCAAATATATACAGTTTGAAATACAAAGTAAAACCCAAAACATAAGAGACAATTTAGAAAGATTAGAAATAGAGAGCCAAATATAAAATCATACCTGACAATTGCAAACAAAAAGAAGTGGGAAGAAAATCTTAACATCTGAGAATGTTGAGTTTGCAATAAGCAACAAATGAGAAAATATAAACTTTTGTTTTTAAGATTTTGCTTTTAAGTGACTTCTAACCCCAATGTGGGGCTTGAACTCACAACTCTGAGATCAAGAGACACAGGGCACCTGGGTGGTTCTGTTGGTTAAGAGACAGACTCCTGGTTTCAGCTCAGGTCATGATCTCATGGTTTGTGAGTTCAAGATCCGTGTTGAGCTCCACAGCTGGCAGCATGGAGTCTGCTTGGGATTCTCTCTCTCCCTCTCTCTCTGCCCCTCCCTGCTCTCTCTCTCTCTCTCTCAAAATAAGTAAACTTTAAAAAAAAAGAAATACTTAAAAAAAAGAGAGTCACATGCTTTACCAACTGAGCCAGCCAGGCACTCGGACAATTTTCAACTATAAAGTATGGAACTCAAAATGAAGATCTAAATAGAACTATATATATATCTCCCAAATAGCACAGCGTCAACATTTATAGAAAAACAAAAACTACAAAATAAAAAACTTCAAAAAATCTTTAAAATGGGAGATTTTATCTATTGATTTATAATAGAACAATTGGATAAAAAAAGTTAGAAAAGTATTAAATAATATAACAAGTTATATCTAATACATATAAGACTAAATGGATCTGTTAGATCTATAAATAAACAAGACTACATTTAGTTACTAAAAAAACAGAGTACCATTAGATTGGATCATAAACAGTTAAATTAGTACTCAAATTAGGGATGTCTGTGTGGCTCAGTCAGTTAAGTGTCTGACTTTGTCTCAGGTCATGATCTCACGGTTCGTGAGTTCAAGCCCCACACCAGACTCTGTGCTGACACCTCGGAGCCTGGAGCCTGCTTCAGATTCTGTCTCCCTCTCTCTCTGCCCCTCCCCCACTGGCTCTCTCTCTCTCTCTCTCTCTCTCCAGATATAAAAAATTTAAAAAATTTTATTTTTTAAAAAGTAGTACTCAAATTTATTAGCCCAAAATGTTTCTATTAATAAACAAGAAATGCTGTTAAGGGAAAATCATAGGGGTGCTTGGGTGGCTCAGTCAGTTAAATGTCCAACTCTTGATCTCAGCTCGGGTCTTAATCTCAAGCCCCATGTTGGGGTCCACACTGGGCATGAAGCCTACTTTAAAAAAAGGGGGGAGAATCATAAAGGTTTTTGCCTTGACTGGGCAAAACTTGATGAAGAAAAGAGGCCGTTTCAGGAACATGATAATGAAGCTGCCCATTAGCCTCCCATCAAAACTGGATCTCTAGCTCATGCCCTACACAAAAATAAATTCCATATATAACAAAAAGATAAACCTTTAAAAACCCCAGAAACAATAAAATTAATAAAAATAATAGAAGAAGAACCACTGTTAGGGGAAAAACATAAAGATCTTGACACTTACAGTTCTGAAGGACAGAGAAAAGGATTAGGTTAATTAAATTACAGAGGTTAGTCATTCTTACACACAGAGACCAGGTGGTTATAAGTCTACAGCCTCACTTTCCTATTCAGCGCCCTCTGAACAAGGCCTCCTTTCTGCTACTCTCCCTGGAAGTCCACAGTCATGTCTTTAAATGTTACTGATCTCTGTTCAGCACATACCTGTTCATCTTGAGAGATAATTCTCATCTTTTTTACCACATTAAAATGTGTAGAATGTTTACTGCGCACCTAGAGTTTGCTTGTACTTTATAAGAGAAATAATGTAAAATCCTACCATCAGCAGAATAGTAATCAAAACAAAACGGAGTCCAAAAAGGGACCCAACTACAAATGGGAATTTAATAATATAAGTGGCATTCTACATCCATGGAGGAAAGATAGATTATTTAAAACCAAGTAGCCATGGGGCGCCTGGGTGGCATAGTCGGTTAAGCATCCGACTTTCGCTTAGGTCATGATCTAGCGGTTCGTGGGTTCGAGCCCCGAGTCAGGCTCCGTGCTGACTGCCGGCTCAGAGCCTGGAGCCTATTTCAGAGTCTGTGTCTCCCTCTCTCTGACCCTCCCCTGCTCACGCTGTCTCTCTCTCTCTCTCTTTCTCCTAGAAATAAATAAAAATATTTAAAAAAACCCAAAACAAGTAGCCATGAGAAAAAAAAGTCTGGTCAGACTTACCTCACATCTTACAAAAAATAATTCCACATGTGACAAAAATTTAAACCTAAAATATTGAAACCATAAAACACAGAGAGAAACAATAAGGGAAATACAAGATAATCGAGAGAAGTTTTGTTTATAATTTCTTAGTGGAGTAGTCCTTAGATAGCATTATATAAAACCTAGATAGTATAAAAGAAAATATTGGTTAAGTTTTTCTCTATAGACATGTTTTTCTTCAAATTATGTCAAAATCTACCATAAACAAAGCAAATAGTAGGACAGAACATATGGTAGATATTTTTTGTCAAGGAAAATACAGAATATAATAAGCAACACACTCACCTTATGCAAAGCCACACACAGATAGATGGGCTTATATGTAAATTAAACAAAATCTGGCCAGTTTCTTTAGACCAGATAATCACAGTTATGTTGGGTTGGAGGTCAGGGAATATATTATGGAAGATTTTCCTCTCCTTTTACAGG
Organism: Hyaena hyaena; assembly: GCF_003009895.1. NCBI lineage: Eukaryota > Metazoa > Chordata > Mammalia > Carnivora > Hyaenidae > Hyaena > Hyaena hyaena. The sequence continues at coordinate 126,486 of NW_024081381.1, read as the reverse complement.
AATATTTCCTTTCCTAATGTTTGCTTATGTTGTTTATATTTTTTTGCTCCATATATGGATTATGTTTGTGAAAAGCATATGAAAAAATGCTTTTCTAGTAGAAGAGCATAGAAGGAATTTGCCTTTAGTTAGGGCATAAACTCACAGAGATGACAGAAAAGAAGCCATGGAAAACCAGGAAAGTCTATCCCCTATACCCTGAAAGCCTCTGCTAGAAAATTTTTACTAAATACAGCCTCATTGGGAGAATACTGAGCTGAAAATCACTAACCTTTAGAGAGAGCCAACAGTAAAATTTCATAGGCTTAAGTGCCTGGAAATCTTTACTTCCTTAGAAGGTGATTTGTTTTCTCTGTAGAGAGAATTTAAATCATGTATCTGATCATGTTTGCCTTTTTTTTTTTCTTACTGTGGTTGCCAGGAAGCTAATAGACAAATGTGTGGTTTATATAGAAGTAGGAACATATGAGCTATTCATTTCTTTATTCTCTCTAAATTTCTCTAATCCTATTTTTCAATTATTTGCCCTTCTCCATTTTGTTGTATGGAAAAACAGTGGGGAATACCGTGTTGGGGGATCCAAAGACCACCCAGTTCTGATGATTCACTGGAAGGACTCACAAAATTCAGAAAAGCTGTTATACTTATGGTTATGGTTTATTACAGCACAAGATACAGATTAAAGTCAGCCAAAGGAAAAAGTCCATAGGGAAGAGTCCAGGAGAAACGAGGAGCAAGCTTCCAGCTATTCTCTCCAAATCCAGAGTCACATAGTGAGGAATAAACCCATTGACCCAATCAAAGGAGGAACGAGGAGACTCAGATCACAGTGAAGCGAGGCTTTAATCAACCTTCTTGCAAGAACGAGTGTCTTATGGACAGGCACACTCGGGGCAGGCACAGCAGACAATTTATCTCCTATCGTGCAAGTCCCTCCTTTTATTCTAGGGCGCATGCTTATTGCAAAGGCTGTGAAAAATAAGCCTGTGAAACGGAGAGGGGAAGAACCAGGAAGTGAAGTGTCTAAGGATTTGGGACTCCATTGGGGTAGGGTTCGTACATTTTCCAATAGGTTGTAAACCTATTGGTAATTAGACACTAACAGCTTTCATTTGGTAATTCTGAAAATGAATCATCTCCCTTAGTTCTCATGGATAGTACTTAATTCTCCCAGCAATGACAATACATGGGAAGTATACTCAATGAGGGAAGTTCACCTGAGTGAGCCTTGCTGTCCAGGTTTTTTTTTGGGGGGGTGGTCAGTCATGTTGCCATGGACTGTCACCTATGGGAATGGAGTGACTGACCTTAGCTACTCAGTCTCCAGCTCCCAAGAATTCAGACTGATACAGTGTAGCCCAAAGACCTAAGCATACCAAAACCGACTTTCATATAAATCACATTGTTAGCATAAACTATCTGGCATGACCCAAGATCTCACTTACACAAAGACATTTAAACATTTTTTTTCTTTTAACATTTATTCATGTTTGATTGACAGAGACAGAGTGTGAGCAGGGGAAGGGCAGGGAGATAGAGAGAGAGACAGAATCAGAAGCAGGCTCCAGGCTCTGAGCTGTCAGCACAGAGCCAGAAGCAGGGCTTGAACTCACGAACCACGAGATCATGACCAGAGCCGAAGTCAGACACCCAACCGACTGAGCCACCCAGGTGCCCCAACAAAGACATTTTTTATCAGGCAAGATATTCCAAGGACTCAGAGGTTATATCCCAGAAACTGATCAAGGGCCAGTCCTGAAGACATTTAGAATATACAGGGTTTGGGCAGCCTAGGCCTCCTGAATTCACCATTCACTGCATAGTCCATCGCCTTGGCTTTTGGCCTAGGCTCTCTTATGCACAATGATCATAGTTGTTTGAGCATCTACATTTAGTATAGTATTTAACACAGCTTATATTAAGTACGGCAATAGTACCAGTATGAATATCCCTATATATTTAGAGAAACTGGTATGGAGTAGGGATAGATTTAAAGAAACAACTAACCCTCTTATAAAGCCATTACATTTTTGTACTAATTTGATTACTCATTTGTCTTCTTGATCTACTGCTATTTGTACCTTGAGATAAATTTGTATAGAGCTATTTAACATAAAAATGAGCTGATGGTTAGGTAAATCCCATTTTTCTTCAGGGTAGTCATTCTCCATTATCTTACATCTTAAGAAGGCTTTAACTCAATTTCCCAATCATTTTATATCAGTATCAGTACTATCACATGAGTTATTTACATAAGACAGCTGAATCTTACCAATAGTGCCGGTGTTATATACCACATTATAGTATGGTCAGGGTATAACTCATTTCAAGTCAGTAAGAATTACAGAAGTGTGCCAACTATACTTCAATAAGAAAAAGAACTACATATGTATTTGCTAGGCCTCAACAGAATCAACTTTTAACCATATGCCAGATATCGTTTTGGACATGCATCATTACAGTTTGTAATGTATTACAATTTGGTTATTTCTGGGTTCCAAGTCAGTCAAGGACAAAACTGGTCATCTTATTTCAATTCATGTGACTGGGACTGGTTTCCTTTGGATATTATTTTGTATGCTGCTATATAGCAGGACCTACTTCCCTGTGGAAGATACAGGTGGTATTCAGGGACAGGTTCTTATCTCTGCTAACTGTATTATAGGATATATCTCATTCTGATCTATTCTTGGGGCAATGGTAGCCCCAATGGTGTACGTTACAAGGGTCCCCAGAGACCTTCCACAGGTTTGGAGACCCATAACATTACTACAGGTGTGTCCCTTGAGACTCAGTACTCGAATGCCCAGTGGCCATTTCAGCCTCCATCTGTATTAAAACAGTCAAGAAGTTCTGTTAGGTTAGGGTAAAAGCACTGGATCCTAACATCATCCAGCATTAATTGTTGAGTCTGCCTGACCTGTTTCACTAAAGAGCTGACTCCTATCCTTTGCCTTCCTTCCTCCTGGAAGAGAATCCCTCTAGTCTGCTTATTCTAGTTAATAAACCTTTTCCCCTCTGGTTGTTGCTCTACATTAAAAGTGAATTCAGGGGCACCTGGGTGGCTCAGTTAAGTGTCGGACTTTGGCTCAGGTCATGATTGTATGGTTCATGGATTTGAGACCCGAGTTGGGTTCTGTACTGACAGCTCAAAGCCTGGAGCCTGCTTCAGATTCTATGTCTCCCTCTCTCACTCTGCCCCTCCCCTGCTCATTTGTTCTCTCTCTCTCTCAAAAATGAATAAACATTACAAAATTTTTAAAGTGAATTCAGCTTGTCCCATGATACCTAGGCTAGTGCTTATTTTCCCCGAAGACTTTTTTTCCATTTTGTGGACCAATGTTATTTTATTCCACCATACATGTTGTTGCCACTGTGTACTAATGGCCTGAGTTTAGTTAGGATACAAGTTTTTTTACTCCAAAATTTTGGGACCTCCATTAGATAAGTGGTAAGCACATCTAGATATAATTTAGTCTGAGTATGCCGTCAGGCCTCCAATAGGCTTCTTCATCTCAGAGAGAGGCTGTCCTGCAGGGAATTTGAACCCACCACATGATACCTACTGCTTTATTCCCCATCTGAAACCCACTCTCCCCCATTCTGCTTAGTAGCTTTCCATCCATAAAAACCAGGGCAGTATATACTTGTGTACAACACACTGTAGTATAGCAGGCATGCTGCTTCTGTATTTTGCCCATTATAATCAGGGACTTTTATAAGCATTCTATCATCAAGATTTATAGTGACACAAAAATATGTACACAACACATTCTGATGGCCTGGTAGGGAGTAGTTCCCCTAAATATCTTCCCAAATGATATACTTTGTAGTAGATGTACCCTGAAAAACTAAAGTCAAAAGATACTGCCACATTAGGGTTCCATTCGGTTGTGAACGATTATTCCAGTTCATCATGATATGGTATGACCAAAATATAACCCAAAGTGATATTACAAACTTCTGGTTGCAAACTTCTATTTGACCTTTTCAGGTTCCAAATGCAAGAATGGTCTTAACAAACATATAGCTTCACCTTTTTAGGCATCTAGTATAATTGTGTTAAGAGACAATAGAGGTGCCTGGGTGGCTCAGTCAGTTGGGGGTCCGACTTCTGCTCAATTCATGATCTCACAGTTCATGAGTTTGGGGCCTCTGTCGAGTCTGCTTCAGATTCTGTGTCTCCCTCTCTCTCCTCTCTTCCCCTCCCCTACTTGCTCTCTGTCTCTCTCTCACTCTCGCTCTCCCTCTCGCTCTCGCTCTTCCTCTCCCTCTCACTCTCTCTCGCTTTCTCAAAAATAAATAAACATTAAAAAAAGAGACAATATCATTCTTTTGCTCCAAGCCTTTCTCAAGGCATCAATGTAATATTGACTTCCCTTATTGCATAAACAATTTATTCATTCCTTTTCCCTTACTACCATTCCTCCTTCTCTCCATTTGTCATTGATTTTAACCCAAACTTTTCCACCTTTGGAAAAAATATTAAGGTCAGGCAGTGTGCTGGCCCACATTGCCAATAGCAATGTCAATCTAGCAATGCCTTCCCTTTCAGTCCATCTGCATTTATGTGGGATAGGGTTTCATGGGTACAGAACTAGTGGGCTATTTTGACCTCTAGGTATTCATTCTGGTATTGACACCCAGGTATTCATACTGGTTTTTTAGACACTTTGTGTCCTTTTTTGGGGGTTGTGAAAATAGGGATCCATGTTGAGTCACACCTCATTTAGTTCAGCTCTGGACATTTGTCTGTTGTAGCATGGTAGTAAGAAGTTACTTTTTTCTGGAAAATACATGTTTCTTTGCCCATCTGTAAAGACTCTTCTGTTTTTCCTTGGCTTCCTTGAACTCAGGATTATGCATGGGAATTGCCTCAGCTCCCCAAACCCTTGGAATTGGTGTGGGAATTCCCTTAGCACCCCAATTCTTGGAGATTACATGTGGAGGTTCACTTGGCTCTTCTCCCCAGAAATTGTACATGGGGGTTCCCTTGGCTGTATGTCCTGGAGATTGCATGAAGGGTTCCCTTAGCTTTCCAATCTTGGTTTTAACTATCTGTTAATACCATGGGTAACTCATTCTTTTAAGTACCTTCCTTCCTCTTCTTCCATGTTTACTACATGCTTTGCTGTTACTGCACTTATTCAGTTTAATATCTTCATAAATAGCAAAAATTTACCAAAGACAATTTGGAACTTCAATGACCTCTGGAAAACTTGAGGTCTTCCCAAACTGGCTCATTTAGGACCTGTCACTTCCTATTACTTTCATTCCTTCTTTTTCCTTTTATTGCCTTGATTTTCCTTTTAGCTCCCTTAAATCCTTTGACCTGTACCCCTTCAACATCCCTGCCAGACTGTTCTGTTCCCACTCTGGCCTCGCCACTTCCTATAGTCACTAGAGCTTTTGGCTTCATGTCTCCACTGAGAGACTCCCAAGGGCTTGAAGTAACCACCTGAAGCTGAAAAAGCTAACTGGAAACAGACTGAATATGTTATCTACTTGGTCTTTGGAGACACCCAGATGGCTACTTGGTATCCTTTAGGTCCTTCACCCAAAATTTATTCCACAGCCTCCATAAGATTACACATCAGGTCAAAGAAGATGTCGGGAAACTAATAACCCTCTTATTGAATAGGTAACCTCAATTTGTCCATCTGCCAGAAATACAATCCTAATAAAAATATAAAGTGGAGCAAAGACAAGGACCAACTCTGTTGTATACATCAGGGAGTTTTATATTTCTGTGTTTATACCTGACTTGTAGCTAAAATTTTAGAGTGAAAGCTAAAAGATCTTTATTTGAATCTGCCTGTATGTATATATGCATGTTTTATATATGTGTGTGTGTGTGGGTGTGGGTGTGTGTGTGATTTTTTTTCTGCCTTCAGATGGTATTACCAAACTGTTCAGATATCCTGACAACATTTGATATTTTGCCTTCACAGAATCTAATTCTAATTTATATCTTTTACGCCTAAAACTGACCTTGGGCTTTCCCAGAGGGTCACTGGAAAATCACAAAGGATTTTTTCTTTTATTTTGTAAATAAAGTGCTAAAAAGCATTAGTGTTACTTAATATTAAAAAAATGTTTTTTTAATGTTTTATTTATTTCTAGGAGAGAGAGAGAGACAGCGTGAGCAGGGGAGGGTCAGAGAGAGAGGGAGTCACAGACTGAAACAGGCTCCAGGCTCTGAGCTGGCAGTCAGCACAGAGCCCGACGCGGGGCTCGAACCCACGAACCGCGAGATCATGACCTAAGCGAAAGTCGGACGCTTAACCGACTAAGCCACCCAGGCGCCCCTAAAAAATGTTTTTAATGTTTATTTATTTTTAAAGGAAAGAGAGACAGAGAGTGAAAGGGGGAGGGGCAGAGAGAGAGAGAGGGAGACACAGAATCTGAAGCTGTCAGCACAGAGCCTGATGCAGGGCTTGAACTCATGAACTGTGAGATCATGACCTGAGCTGAAGTTGGACGCTTAACCAACTGAGCCACCCAGGCACCCTGTTAATATTATATAAATTATTATATAAATTGTATGAGAAGTGTTGTCAAAAAATACTTAGTTCTCCCTAGATTAAGGTTATTTGGGTTAAATGTTATTTTGATATAAATATTTCAAAAAATTATATAAAGTTCCTAGAGATTTGTCATTGCCCTCACTGACCATGAGATGTTTCCATTTATTAGAGTACATGTTGTTTTGCCTTATATTAGGCAACAATAATACAATTTTATCAGTCATAATTTCAATTATTTAAAAAACCTTAGCTTGGTCACAATTTTACTTGATAAAACCCAGTATATTCAAGGGCAGTGATTTCCAGTTGGGAATTTACATCACTTATAGTTTTATTAATATACAGATGTTTAGGATCTTTTCTTTGTCTCCTAAATCTCATAGTTACAAAAATGTTCTTACTGTCATGTGTGTGTTATCTCTCTGGCTTAAAATTTTCCCTTGGAAAGAAGCTGCTGTTACTATAGTTGCTAAACTTTTATCAGGACAAATGTTCTGCATACAGTGAATTCTACTGGCTCTTTCAAGTGACTGAGAGATTAATTTCATCAGTAAAGCCATCCAAGAAATCCAGTGAGTTCTTCCTTTATCACAAAAATTGCATTGTCTTTATCATCTCCACTCATTTGGAATGATAGAGCTAATGGATTATTAAAATTAAAGCTTACTAAACTGATTGAAGAACTCAAATTCCCATGGCTTAAGGTTTTACCCTTATCCCTCATTGTCCACCAGTTCTCTCTTGCTGGGTAACATCAACTGTCACCATACAAAATAACTGCCTGGCCCATAAAGTTCCTTATTCTGTCTTGATTCTTGAAGATTTTAACCTGGTCATTCCAAACTGAGGACTGATGGGTGTTGGGGGGAGGGGAAGGGGGGTGATGGGCATGGAGGAGGGCACTTGTGGGGATGAGCACTGGGTGTTATATGGAAACCAACTTGACAATAAACTATTAAAAAAGAAATTAAAAAAATACTGCAAGGGATTTATTAATTATACTCAAACTTATCTTCAACAGATTGTATCTGCTTTTCCTCCAGTTCTCCGATGCAAACCACTGTACCACATAGAAACTAGAGACAGTTCTCTAAAGGCAATATCACACACACACATAAAAAAAAAACCTAATCTTGAACCTGTTAAAACGGTCCTTGCATTGTCCTCTTTACATCACTAACATTGCTGCCAGACCCCAGGGGGTCAAACCGTGGAATGATGTTTCTCAGCTGAAAAGATATTAAAAGCTACTCTAGATGGAAGGTCATCCCGACTAGAGACTTTGACCTGAGAGTCTCTAAAGAGCCCCCAGAAGCAGACATTGCCACAAGGTACATTGCTTGCCCAGGAACTTCAGATCAAGGAGATGACATCACAAGGTGGTCAGCTTTCACCCAAGATGACAGAATAAGACTCTAGGATTTTTTTTTTCTTTTTATTTGAGACAGAGGGAAAGAGAGAGAGTGTGTGTGAGAGGGGGAGAAGGGCAGATGGAGGAGGAAAGAGAGAGAGAGAAGCAGAAAGAGAGGGAGGTAGAGAGAGAGAGAGAGAGAGAGAAAATTTTAGCAGGCTCCATGCTCAGTGCTGAGTGGGACGCGAGCCTTGATCCCATGACAGTGGGATCATGACCTGAGCCAAAATCGAAATTTGGATGCTCAACCAACTGAGCCACTCAGGTGCCCCTACTGTAGTATTTTCTTGCAAACTTCCTATTCTCGCCATTTTTAGTGTTCTTCATAATATCCTCCTTTTTCTCTCCCCTTCAGGGTAATCTTTGCTATTCACATGGCTCCCTCCATTGCAACCTCAGTTTTTCATAATGAGTCTTCATTTGTATTATCTTCTTTTCCCCTTCACCCAAGCTATTCTTTCTTTTAACAATTCCACCATCCCTGCAAGTACCCCCAGAATCTATGGCATTCCTTCACTCAGCTCATAGCACAGTCTCACAATCTTACTTTTCATTTCTGGTTATGTGTTCCCTTTTCTTCAGGAGTCTCCAGTTTTCCCTAAATTCCTATGCTGGTTCATATTTAAGGGCATCCTTTGTGCTATCACTCAGGGGTGCTTTAGCTTTTCTCCCTAGATAAGGAATTTCTTTATATCTAGGGAGTATCTATTGAATATATCTCAATACTTTTCAAAAAGGGCAATCTATGCTTAACGAGATTGCTTTCTTTTTTTCATCTTAAGTACTCTATCACTTCTTTTTTTATTAAAAAGTTTTCAATGTTTATTTATTTTTGAGAGACAGATAGACAGACAGAGCATAAGTGGGGGAGAGGCAGAGAGGGAGACACAGAATCCGAGGCAGGCCACAGGCTCTGAGCTGTCAGCACAGAGCTGGAAATGGGGCCTGAACTCCTAGACTGTGAGATCATGACCCGAGCTGAAGTCAGATGCCCAACCGACTGAGCCACCCAGGTTCCCTTCTTTTTTTAATGTTTATTTTTAAGAGAGAGAGTGCACAGCAGGGCAGGGGCAGAGAGGGGAACAGAGGATCCAGCAGCAAGCCCAATATACAGCTTGAACTCACAAACTATGAGATCATGACCTGAGCTGAAGTTGGATGCTCAACCGACTGAGCCACTCAGGTGCCCCTCTATTAATTCCGATTTAAGTTTTCTAGACTCTAGATGAACCAGAAGGTCTACAAAATCATGGTACATCTATAAGATTTGGCAGACTTAACTTAACGGAGGACCATGGGGGAGAGGAAGGGGGGAAATGGTGGGAGAAAGGGAGAGAGGCAAACCATGAGAGACTCTTGAATGCTGAGAACAAACTGAGGACTGATGGGGGTAGGGGAGAGGGGAAGGGGGCAACACCATGACTGCTAAAGTATGGTGAGATTCAGCCAAGGGTTTCAGTCTTTGGGCAATTTATTTAATTTGTGTGGATAACAGGACACAGCTATCTGAGTTTCTTTTCATTGTTGTGTGGTGTCTTGTACATATGCTGTTCTCATTGCTTCCCCATACTCCAGTTAGTGATCCTCAAGTGGTTAGTACCAGGGGAATATCTGGAAAGCTTGTTTGTAGTGTTGAAGAGTTGTGGCTAGTGTGGTTGCTGAGGGCAAGTCATTGGGGGGGTTGTTGGAATTTTGACTCAAATCCAGTGTCCAGTGTTGGAAAAGGAGAAGCTTATTAAAGGGGGAGCCTTCTACAAGGCATTCCCTTTGAGGCCCACCAGGTCCCTCTGTTGCTTGTATTCTGTGTTCCTGTGCAGGCAAGTTGTGTGGCTTAATGCAATTCCAGGTGGTGTTAACAGATGCTTGTGTGTTATCCACAATACTCAGCACGTGAGTCAAATCAGTAGGTTATGGGCTCAGACCATGACTGGCCACATAGCTGAAGTAAAAGTTGGCTCATAGGGTTAGAGGATACCTGTGAGTCATAAGCTGTCTGTGGGAGTCTAGCTGAGTCAGAATAGATGGTGTTGGTAGTAGTAGAGATAGGAGGAGGAGATGTGCTAGCCTCAGTGTTGGTGTCTGTGATCATGTTAGTAGGACTGACTGAACTGAATAGCCAATGGTGTGGTTCTTGTGATCTCCACGCTGATCAGTGTTTCATGTCACCCTGTGGTGTGCATGTGGCATGTTGTTTCAAGCCATGCCTTGTCAACAGTAGGGTGGAGATTGCCAGGGAAGGGTGATCCATCAATGGGTGTGTAGTCAACACTGGCAAGGGTAGGAACTTCTCAGGTAAGGAAGGGGCATAGCAAGAGAGTAGTTGTCATCTGTGGGAGCAGTGATGGGGGGTGAAGAGAGAGAAAGATCTGATCGTCCCTTTGGAATCAGCTGAATGGTGTTACCAGTCTAGGAGTGATCAGATCCACCTTTTGGGTGTTGGGAGCAGGTCCAGGTTTGTTCCATGGTGTTTTTAGTGGAGTACATGGGGCAGCAGATGAGGACACTTCTCTCTCTCTCTAGGCAGTGCTGAGTGGTTTCCTCAACTTACAGTAGATGAGGAGTAGAAGCAGGCTGAGAGGACCAGAATCAGTGGTCCCTAGCAGGCCCCTGTCAGGATGGAGGGGAAAGTGGCTAGGCTCTAGATTTTCTATGAGGGAGAAAGGAAAAGTACCAAGTGGCCATTGCTTTGCTATGGGTGGCAATATCAGGGCTCTCATGTCTGGGAAAACTGGTAATGAGGCTGTGTCCCCATGTGGATGTGTACATTAGCAGAGGTCATAGCATCGCTATTGGTGGTATCTTCATTTGTTGTAAAGTTTAATACGGTGCAGTTATGCCATAGGGTTGTGGATTTAAGGTAATCAGAACTGTGGGCCATACTTTTGAACTTGAGGGACCATTGTCCTCCATGTTCTCTTAGGAGCCCTTGTTTTATTTTTTATTTATTTATTTTTATTTATTTATTTTTATTTCTAGGAGAGAGAGAGAGAGACAGCATGAGCAGGGGAGGGTCAGAGAGAGAGGGAGTCACAGACTGAAACAGGCTCCAGGCTCTGAGCTGGCAGTCAGCACAGAGCCCGACGCGGGGCTCGAGCCCACGAACCGCGAGATCATGACCTAAGCGAAAGTCGGACGCTTAACCGACTAAGCCACCCAGGCGCCCCTAGGAGCCCTTGTTTTAAAATACCATTGTGTCTTCCTATGATTCCTGCTGCTATAGGACAATAGGGTAGGTGAAAAACCCAAGCACTATTATTTTATAATGCATGTTATTGCATTTTCTCTGCAGTGAAGCAGGAGCCTTGATCTGATTATGCAGGGGTGCAGCCTCTGCAAGCCAGGGTTGACCCGGAGAGTGAGGGTTGGAGTCAGCAAAGAAGACACGGAGCCAGCCTCTTCAGGTGGACTGCTCAAATTTATTTTTCAGCTTAGGGTTTTTATATAGCAAATCCAAACAATCATGCTTAAACAATTTACATTTTTGAATACAGTCATGGGACTTAACATTTCTAAGTTTTCTTGGCAACAGTGATTTCACGGTACATGGTTTCCACTTCAACCAATAAAATTTAACCAGGTAGTCAGAACAAAGTTGTACATATTCTTTACTACGTATGGCAGGGTATCTAAGGATAAGTGGAGCATATTGCCAGCATACATGAGAACACAGTGCCCTTTAATTGTTTACATTAAGTGGGCATGCAAAAACAGGATATACTCGTACCCACGGTTGTAGGTAATAGACCCTCACAACCCCTTACTAAGAAAGAACACTGTCAACATTTATCATAGATGACGTATGGAAATGTTTTATGTGGATCAACTAGAATTTGGTCTCTGCATTTACCGATCTCATTCTTTGGCCAGAACAATCCATAAGTTGCCTCACAGGCTTGAGGTCAGCAGGCAATAGGTCTCTAACACAGGCTTGAGGTCAGCAGACAACATGTCTAACACTTTTCCGAGAAAGTCCTCCACAACTACTAAGTCTTGTTTTTGTCTCTGCTTATGGCATAATATGTATTCTTACTGGCAATCAGACGCATACAAGGAGAATGAATTCTAGGTCTCTTATAGACCCCATGCATACCGGACTGTCTCCATTTTTGTTAACTGCTACAATATTCATTAGACAACATCTGATTGAGGGGAAGAACATGATATTTAGGTACATTCCATTTTGGAGGAAGGGGGGAACTTTGGGCGATTCTGGTTTCATATTCACCCTAGAATAGCCTAACAGCAGAAGTGAGAGTAAAAGGCACAGACTAAGTAGAGAAGAAGAATTCTTCGGGGGGTTCTTCTGACTGCTGCCTTGCAGTCTTTTCCTACAGGTTTTTCCCAGGGCCTTGCCATCGGGGATGACCTGTGCAGTTTCGGTCTCCGGCATGATTATATAACTCATGGCACTCTCAAAGGCTGTAAGGCTTTCAGCCCCTTGATAACATTGGTTCCCTGTATGGGTAAGCCAATAGAAGGCCCATGTCAATATCCACCATTGTTAAATCATATATAATATTTCCTGTCACTGCAGGGAGAGGTCTGATGAAATCGATTTGCTATTTCAGATATAGCCCTCCACCTTTGTAAATCTTTCGCCTGTGAAGTAGGCCCAATGTCTAGATTTCTGGCATCTGGTGTAGTCCCTAATGGCTTTGTTTAAATATCTCTTTGCTGTGTAGACTCCTCTATTAACAATCCATTAAAAAAAAGAACAGTCTATTTTTACAATCACATGATGCCCAAATGCCCTGACCTCTCATGTCCCCACTGATTAAAGGGGTAGGGTGTTTCCTCCCAAAGGTCTGGAGACTCCCCCTCTTTCTGGAGCCATACCTCCTTTGATGATTTTATTAATTCGTAAGGTTTGGCATTGTAGCATGCTTCTTTGTCACTTGTTTGGCATGAACAGAGATATGGTATATCCAGATGGAATAGTGGGAGCTGATGTGATTTCCTTACCCTTCTGTACTCCAAATGTCATTGACTTGTATTTTTTACCCCTGATTTTGCCAAAGTCCTGACTGAGTAGGTAGGTCATTAGCCACTGACCAGGAGTCAGTAAACATGTAAACTTTTGGAGCACATTTGTCAAAGTCATACTCTTTTGCTAGGAGTATTATACACGATTGGGCCTACTGGGCAGTTTGGTATGTCTCCCATATGGACTTTGAAATGTCTGAAATAGGAGTGACAGACTGTAGCTATCCATTTTCTGGTCCCTTATGTCTCATGCTTACTCCATTGGTAAAGGAAGACCACTGCTTTTCTTGTTTCGAGAGTGTTGAGCATCCTTCCTCTTGTCCCCATTGAGCAGGGGCAGAGGCATTTCTGGGATTTGGGCAAGTTAGCTTCAGTGGCAGGGTATGTAGCTATTTCCTCGTGGAGTTTATGACACTCCAGTAGGGCTCGGTTTAGCTGCACACTTAGATACCATTTCCATTTTAATAAGGAGGCCTCTGTTGCTAATCTGATTTTTATGGGAAGCTTTTTCCTTTATGCAGCACATATGAGAGATGTCTGTCTGTGGGTAACTGGCTTTCCCTCAGAAAGGACCTCATTTTCCATGAGTGCCTTTTATGCTGCCAGGAGCTGCCTTTCTGGTAGCAAATATATTTGGGCAGAGACTGGGAGCTGCTTACTGCAAAAACCCATGGGTAGGAGTTTGCCAGTCTATTTGGTCTAGAGGCCCCAGGATGCAAGTTTTGTGGTGGCAGAAACTTTTCATTGTATGTCCTGCCCTTGGGGCACTGGTAGGAAAGCTGAAGTGACAGCTCCTTTTAGTTTATCTAGTGCCTGTTGTTACTCAGTTCCCAACTGAATGTGGAAAACTTATGGACTACCCAATAGTAGGGCCTAGCAAATAGTTAAGGTGAGGAATGTGTTGGCACCAAAATCCGAACTGTTCTGGCAAATGTTGAGCCTCCTTACTGATGTGGGAGTTTGGAACACTAGAGCTTTTCTTTTACCAGACTGGGAATAGTTGCCCTTCTCAGTTCCAAATGTAACCTCACATTTACCAGACCCGGGGGACCACTGTATCTTATGGGAGGACAATTACCCATCCCCTCTCAGTGAGGTGTTCATTCAGGGTTGTGACGGCCCATGAGACAGAGTCTTGGCTGGGTCCAGTTAAGAGGATGTCATCAATATGATGCCAAAGCCGAGTTGTTTTTTTTTTTTATGGGATTGGGGCAAGCGTCTAGGTTTTGTCTGCAAAACCCACATGCAATGACAAGACCATCGAAGTCCCTCATGGGCAACCAGGAAAAGTCCATGGTTGACCCTCAACCTTCACTCAAAGGTGAAGGCAGATTGTGGTCCAATCTCCTATGATACTTTCACTAAATGGAACATGTTAGCCAGATCTGTAACTTCAGACCATTTACCCATGTTATTTTGAATGTTTTCCATTAAGGGAGTGATATATGATAGAGGAGTTCTAATGAGGGGGAAAGCCTTGTTTAAGCCGCTATAATCAATAATTAGCCTCTAATCACTAGCAGAGTCTGTAAGCACAGGCCATAATGGAGAACTGAACCGTGAGACGGTAGGTACCTCTTCTTTAACTACATCAGCCATGACTGACATCGTCCTTCAGTGCCTTGCTATAGCTGTTACTGTGGTGTATTTACTACCCACAGTGATGGGGAATATTAACTGATTCCCACTGGCTGGCACCCATAATAGTGTAAAAGCCTTGGGCTTGTTCCATGAGGTTACCTGAGGACTGAGATGATCCATTCCAATCATGGAAACAGGTATAGTCTCCAAGGGAACAACCAGGAAGGAACCATCTTTAAGCAAATCTGGGCCAATTTTGTTTTTTATTTGGTTTCTCACACCTCTGGCCAATTTTAATAAGTTGGTAGTTTCCCTTTAATTAATTCTCCTCCCAAGCTGGTCACCTCCTTTGGGGGGTCCCTTTTAGAAGGGTCTTCACTTCTGTGGCTGCTGGATCTCTTTGTGGGGGCTCTCCTGGGCACTGATGGAGATCAGAGGCAGGTACTGAAGGTGAGGCTGCCTCTGAAGGGGAAGCCTACTGTAGCTTGTAATCTTACCCTAGTATGGTAAGTCCTCCACTTATTTATTAGAGAACATCCAATTTGAGACCCGCTTGTCCCTTAGAGTTCAATTTAGTTTGTGATGGTTAAGTTTATGTGCCAACTTGACTGGGCCATGGAGTGCCCAGATATTTGGTCAATCGTTCTTCTGGGTGTGTCTGTGAGGGTGCTTCTGGATGAGATTACATTTGAATCAGAAGACTCAGTAAAGCATATTGCCGTTCTCAATGTGAATGACCCTCATGCAATCAGTTAAGGGCTTGAATAGAATAAAAAATCGGACCCTCCCATGAGTAGGAGGGAATTTCCTTCTGCCTGACTCGCTAGAGCAGGGACTTGGTTTTTTCTGCTTTTGGACTCGAATTGAACCACTGGCTTTTCCTAGGCCTTGAGCTGTTGGCTCTCCTGGGGCTCCAGCTTGAGGGCTGTAGATCGTGGGACTTGCCAGTGTCTGTAACCATGGGAGCCAATTCCTCATAATGAATCTCTTTCTATATGTATACATCCTATTAGTTCTGTTTCTCTGGACAATCCTGACTAATATATAACCTGTCTTGTTTTCTCAGGGTTCACGCTTAAGTAGAGGCCTGGCTGTAGGTGGTTTGTTTGGCTCAGGAGGGGGACAGCTTCACTGTTGATAGTAATTTTGATTTAGCCAGATGGCCTAAACACTGAATTTGTGTGTGTGTGTGTTTTTTTAATGAGTTTCTATTAAATTCAGGGCAGCTATGGCTTCTTGTACTGTTTTTGGATTAGCCATCATTGCCAGTAAAGAGGACTTACATTTGTCAGGAGTCCCTCTGAGAAACAATTGTATAGACTCAGGATTTAATTCAGCCTCATCTGACTTGCAGAGTCATTATGCTTCAGGCCATCTGTTACCCGATAAGCCCACTCCAGCTCCCTCAGCTGATGAAAGAGATCTTTGGCCTCAGCTAGCATTTTCTATTGACAGTCTGCCCAGGTGGCTCTAAAGCCTCATGTAGGGTGGGTGGTCTGCTAAGCCATAAAAATCCACATCAACAAGGTACATGTGGGGCCCCTGGGTGGCTCAGTTAGTTAAGCGTCTCTCAGGTCATGATCTCCTAGTTCTCGAGATTGAGCCCTCTGTGGGGCTCTGTGCTGACAATGCAGAGCCTACTTCACATACTCTGTCTCCCTCTCTCTCTGCCCCTCCCCTACTTGCTCTTGCAGGCGCGCGCACTCTCTCTCTCTCTCTCTCTCTCTCTCAAAAATAAACATTAAAAAAAAACAAGGCAGATGTGAACAGGGGCCCAAAGCCTCCTCTGGGGGTCCTTCCCACTTTCCTCACCAGTTGTGTGGGATCCTTTAATAGGGACTCCATTTTTCTTTCCATCCTGTATTATGGCAGCCAACTGTTTCTTTTTTTAAAAAAAAGTGCATAATAAGTGCAATGAAGTAGTTTCTATGTGCATATTTACTACCTCATCTATATCCATGTGTATGTGTAAGAGAGTGAGCAGATCTTGTATGTGAGAATGTGTTTGTACATAAAACTAGCTTTGTACTTATATGTGTCTCAGTGTGTATATAAAACCATGAGCATATGAGAAAGGAAGTGTGTGTCTAGGAGGTCAAGGGAGGGGGTTTGGCCATACATGTGTATTTCCCAGTGTACATCTGGGTGCATGAATGCACACATCTGTATCTGTGGTGATGCGTGTCCATGTGAGTGCAGGTGTTACCTGCATTGCTGGTATGCTGCATATGTGAGTATATATGTGTTTTATTAATTTTTAATACTATGTTTGCCTTTATTTGCAAGGCTGATTTATTTTTTTATGTTTATTTATTTTTGATAGAGAGAGAGAGACGGAGACACAGAATCCAAAGCAGGCTCCAGGCTCTGAGCTGTCAGCACATAGCCTGACGCGGGGCTCAAACCCACCAGCCATGAGATCATGACCTGAGCCAAAGTCAGACACCCAACCAACTGAGCCACCCAGGCACCCCGGCCACCAATTGTTTCTATTTCAGCTCCTCTTAGGTGCAACTCCCAGCGAGTGAGTGAGTGGGGGAGGAGGGGGAGGAGGAAGAGAAAGAGGAGTCCCCTCCTTTAAGTGAAAACCAGCCTCTCCTTAACCTTCCTCTCTTGTCTCTTGTTTCTATATTACCTTGCCGGTGGTCTTGGGGAGAGGGTAGACTTTCTTCTTCACTACCATGGTGGTATCATGCTGTCTGTTCCTCTAGAGGACACCAGTCTTCTTCTCCCGGCTCCTCCCCTCCATCTTGTCTCCTTGTCCTGGTGAGAAGCTGGCCAGGGGGAAGACCTCGTGTGCCTCTCCTGGTTTGGAGCCCTTGTTCAGCACGATAGTCCCCTGCTTAGGAGTCCCAGAAGGACCAGGAATATAAACTTCCTCATCTTAAGTCACTTTAATGCTTTAGCCACTTCAACCCAAGGGGGGTCTGGACACCCCTCCAGGGAGGGACAAGAATGACGCCATCTGCAACAGCAGATCTGGGTGCAACACATCAGAGTCAAGCCAGCTGTGTGCAAAGGTGCCTCAGCCAGCTGCACTTAGGAGACCAGCCTTGCTTGGCCTGAGATCTCTGCCTTATAGGCTTGCTTAGCTGCCATTAGTGGTCCCTAGCGATGAGGATGAACTCTCCTCTCGAGAAGACTGGTCAGTGACAGGGAGTTCCTCCCACCATAGCCTGTTATGAGATAGGGATAGTTCACCCTCAGTTCAGGGGCATGCACCCCTGTCCCTTTTCTGTTCAGGTCCTCAGATCTTACATTCTTCATCATCTGTTTAATGGGGCATATAAGCAGGCAAGCTGACTTCCTTCCTCAGGCAGCTCAGTGCCTCTAACTTCAAAAGTCAGTTCCAGTGGCTTGGATTCACTCAGATATTGGTATAACTGCCCAGCTCCGGTAATGAAGCACTGGAGACGCCATGAATAACATAGCACAGAGCAATGCCATGCCAAAGTGGCACAGTGGTATTCCCAATTTTGAATCCCAGCTATTTGAAGCTGTCCAGAATTTTTGCTAATTAGTTTTCTTACTGACTATGCAGTCCCCATATCTATTTCCTAATTACCTCCAGAAATCCTCCCTTCCTCATTGCCACTCGCACGAGTTTGAGGTGTGTGGGGGCTGATCAAGGAAAAATACATGACCACGGGGTAGCAGTAGCACACAGAAGCTTTATTGGGTGACACATTGACAAGGTTTGCAGGCAGGGTAAGAGTCTGTACAGAAGCTAATGTCGAGGGTCACAAAGAAGGAGAGAAGGGAAAGGGAACTGCTGGGGGAAGGGAGAGCGGAGGGTGAGCTTATATATCTAGGTGATATCATTCAGGAACAAAGTGGGAAGTCTCTGGGTCAGGGAGCTCTGAAGGGGAGTAGCAACTTGGGCCTTTTACAGCCCAGGGCTTACCTTACATATTGCCAGCAGATATAGGATGATATTTCATGGGGTATGCAAAGCAGGTAGGTTCTAAGTGGTGAAAAATCTGCTTGTTTGGGATATTTATAAAATAATCGGATTTGGGTTTTTTCATTTTTTAATGTTTATTTTTGAGAGAGAGAGAGAGAGAGAGAGAGAGAGAGCATGAGCAGGGAAGGGGCAGAGAAAGAGGGAGACACAGAATCCGAAACAGGCTCCAAGCTCTGAGCTGTCAGCACAGAGCCCGATGTGGGGCTCGAACTACAAATCGCTAGATCATGACCTGAGCCAAAGTTGGACGCTCAACTGACTGAGCCACCCAGGTGCCCCTAAAATACTTGGATTTGTAAAAATATAAGTTTGGCACCAGCAAGCTTTCGAGCTACTTGGGCTCAGCATGCAGTGAAGAAACAAACAACCCAGGGACCAATATACAGAGGTCATCTTTGACCCATTTAGATAACATACAAAGGCATAATACATTCTATTAGGTCCTTAGGAATTCTAGCCCAAAAATTTTTAAGTATAGTTACAATTTATCATTTAAGGATCATTTCTGCTTCTCGCATCTGCAGTTGTAGCTCTGGTCCCAAGATGATTGCATCAGGTAGGAAAGAAAAAAACTGAGGTCAGGCAGGGAAAGAATGGTATAATACTACCAGCGTCTTCCCCACCCTCTCAGCCTCAAACCTCTTAGAGGTTTCTTCAAACTGAAAGAATCTATTGGAGACTCTCCTCTGGCCCCTGTCATGTTAAATGCAAGCATAGATTCCTGAAGGGGTGTAAGCTGGCTCTTCATGGCATTATCTCCCCCATTTTAGACAATTGCCTGTTCCAATTCTCTATCAAACCAGTACTCTGAGAATGATATGCAACACGATATATCCATTTGATGTGTTATCTCTTTGTCCATTGTTGGACTCTGAGCTGTAAAGTGTGTCCTTTGGTCTGAAAAAATGTAACTCAGTAGTGCCAGTTGCTAGAGTATCTTCTATTCCAGTTTTAAAAGTAGTGTTCTATTTGCAGCTACCACCATGTATGCAAAGGCCGGTACAATGTCTATTCCTGTCAAGGCCCATTTATTAAAAATAATAATAATTATGTGATATGATAGAGGTGTTAGCTAATGCTGTAGTGGTAATCATATTGCAATATATAAACGTACCAAATCAACACCACAGTACAACCTTAAAGTGACATAATGTTATATGTCAATTATATCTCGATTAAAAAACAAAGACCCATTTACAGCCTCCTGGAACGACCGACAGCAGTCTGACATAACGTGCTTGCCAGTTTATGTGTGGGGCCTTCCCCAAAGGAATCTCCTCCATAGTCATCTGAGCTCCCTGTGTCTCTTGTCATTAGACAGCACCGTTCTTTTTTTTGGGGGGGGTGGTCATGATACTTAATTTTCTATTTCTTTCCTTTTTAAATTTTATTTAAATCCAAGTTAGTTAACATATAGTGTAATAATTACTTCAGGAATAGAACTTAGTGATTCATCACCTACATGTAACACCCAGTGCTCATCACAAGTGTCCTTCTTACTGTCTATCACTCATTTAGCCCATCCCCCCACTCAACACCTCTTCAGCAACCCTCAATTTGTTCTCTTTATTTAGGAGTCTCTTAAGGTTTGTCTCCCTCTCTGTTTTTATCTTGTTTTTCCTTCCCTTCTCATATGTTCATCTGTTTTTCTTTCATAAATTCCACATATGAGTGAAATCATATATTTATTTTTCTCTTATTTTGCTTAGCATAATACACTAGTTCCATCCACATTGTTGCAAATGGTAAGATTTCATTCTTTTTAAAAACTGACTACTATTCCATCGTGTGTATGTGTGTGAGTGTGTGTGTGTGTCTCACATCTTCTTTATCCATTCATCTGTTGATGGACATTTGGGCTCTTTCCATAATTTGGCTATTGTTGATAGCACTGCTATAAACATTGGGGCGCATGTGCCCCTTCGAAGCAGCATTTTTGTATCCTTTGGATAAATACTGAGTAGTGCAATTGCTGGATCATAGAGTAGTTCTATTTCTTAATTTTTGAAGAACCTCCATACTGTTTTCCAGAGTGGCTGCACCAGTTTGCATTCCCACCAGCAGTGCAAAAGTGTTCCACTTTCTCTGCATCCTCGCCAACATCTGTTGTTTCCTGAGGGGTTACACTGAATATGTAGGTTGCTTGGAGTAGTATTGACATTTTAATAATATTTGTTCTTCCGATCCATGAGCATGAAATGCTTTTCCATTTCTTTGTGTCTTCTTCAATTTCTTTCATAAGCTTTCTATAGTTTTCAGCAGATAGATCTTTTACCTCTTTGGTTAAGTTTATTCCTAGTCGTTTTATGGTTTTTGGTGCAATTGTAAATAGGATCAATTCCTTGATTTCTCTTTCTGCTGCTTCATTATTGGTGTATAGAAATGCCACAGATTTCTGTACATCGGTTTTATGTCCTGTGACTTTGCTGAATTCATGTATCAGTTCTAGTAGTTTTTTGGTAGAGAGACAGGACAGTTCTTACTGATGTTTTGTGTCTCAGTGGGTGCTAGAGGAATATGTCAATGATTAACTCATGTCTGCATTGCTGCATCTCTCCCACGTCTGCTCATATCGTAGACCCAGATGGCTGCCTCAAGCAAGCACACCAGAATATCCACTTGCCAGTCCTTTGGATCCTAGAAAGGGTTATTTTCTAATAGGCATTGACATGCTCTACTTTACTGTACCTTTTATATTCCCCTAGTCATTTTCATAGGGCTGTGACCCATATTGGGACCGCTTCAATAGTCCAGTTTTCTATTGCCCATATGCCTGACCATATGGCTAAGCCAGTGGCTACTACCCATTAGTCAGTAATAACTCAAACATAGTGGTTCTTATCTTTGCTCCATTCTTCCATCATTGGAAGGAAAATAGCATGCAGTTCAGCCCACTGAATTGAATTGTTCTCACATTCTTCGACCAGAGTTTTCACATCAGTCAGTTGTAGTGTGGTGGCTTTCCAAACAGGATGTCATCTGTCCACCTTGGAACTGCCATCTATAGACTAAGCAGCTTTTCGTGATTCCAAAGTCAGCCCTCAGAAAAAGAGTCTGTCTGCTTGTGAATATGATTTCTTGCATTCCTCTGGTAGCATGTTCTTATATAAACCATTTCCATTTAATTATGGAACTCTTCTGCACACTGCCGTCCTTCCTGGAGTGTTTCTCTGACATTATCCAAGACATTGTGGGTACTTAATATTTCAAGATTATTTTATGACCTTCAGTCGTGGGGACAGTTTCAATTAATGCCTAATAGCAAGCTAATAATTGTTTCTCAACCAGTGTCTATTATACTTGCTGTGTCTGGAAATTTTCTGGTCCAAACTCCTAGTGATGACCACTGGGTGGCACTCATGGACTTTTGCCATAAGTTCCAGTCTATTTCTTTTTGTCCACCAGGTATTCTATACTGTTTCAAATCAAGAACCTGTGTGGATTCTAGAAATTCTGTAAATTCCCATTTAACATGTTCAATTAATACTGGCTGAAGGCTTAACTTATATGCCTTCTGTTCTACAACACTAGGTAGGAGAAGTACTCTGCAGTCA
Source organism: Hyaena hyaena (assembly GCF_003009895.1). NCBI lineage: Eukaryota > Metazoa > Chordata > Mammalia > Carnivora > Hyaenidae > Hyaena > Hyaena hyaena. The sequence goes on along the minus strand of NW_024081381.1, from coordinate 104,466 downwards.
GACATCATCCCAATAATACATTCAGGCAAGGGAGATGCAACCATTTCACATAAAATCCATTGACACATTTCCATTTTCATCCAAACTTCCATCTTAATCTCATCAACGATTGCATCCTAATATCTCTCCCAATCTAGCTGTAGTCTCTGTTAGGACTTCACCAACAGGTTTTGGAAAAACCCATGTCAAGGAGTCCTGGAAAGGTTTTCCCTACCCTGGCCATTTTACCCACACATGTTCATGCAGACTTGGGTCCCCAAGCCAGGGATCTGCCCAAGGGAACTTGTGATTCCTTCATCAATCCTTATCCTGATTAAGTTGTCAAACCATTACCCCTAGTAACTTGAGGTCAGTTTTCCCATTGTTATCTTTGCTTTCTGGCTTAAAATTCTTCTAGGGGCGCCTGGGTGGCTCAGTCGGTTAGGCATACAACTTCGGCTCAGGTCATGATCTTGCAGTTCATGGGTTTGAGCCCCACACCAGGCTCTGTGCTGACAGCCTGGAGCCTGCTTCGGATTCTGTGTCTTTCCCACCCTCTCTGCCTCTCCCCCGCTTGCACTGTCTCTCTCCTTCTCTCTCTCTAAGAAATAAACAATAAAATAAAATAAAATTCCTCCAAACTAGGGAGAATTGAGTGGATTTGTTTAGGGCATGTCAATGTTGATGGACCAGCAGAGGGTCCCATCAGTCCACTCAACCTCCAATAGAGCTGCATTAATGCCTTGGTTTTGACTCCACCAATATCTGCTTTATTAACCAATAACTTTTTAAAGATTTCCACCCTTTTTGGAAAAGTCCCTTGACTCTTCCTTTTGTCACTAGTTTTCTCAGCCATATATGATATAATAATTGATAAGAAATATATATTTGGGGGGTGCCTGGTTGGCACAGTTGGCTGGTTGGGCATCTGACTTTTGGTTTTGGATCAGGTCATGATCTCACAGTTTGTGGATTCGAGCCCTGAATTGGACTCTGTGCTGACAGTGTGGAACCTGATTGAGATTCTCTCTCTCTCTCTCTCTCTCTCTCTCTTTCTCTCTCAAAAAATAAGTTAAAGAACTTTAAAAAAAATTTTTAAAGAAATATATATTCAGTCATTCAGATGACTACCATATATTTCTCAGATACATTTAGTTTTTATCCATAGTTTATAAGAAGGCTTCAGAAACATAAAGGTGACATGAGTGTCTTGTTACTAATGAAAGTGACTTCTGGATCTCATCCTTGGTGAGCTTGTTGCCAGGAAGACCAACCATGTGATTAGAAGGTTGGAACTTTCAACCTCACCCCCTCACCCCTTGACTTCTGGGGAGAGGAAAGAGACTGGAGGTTGAATCAGCCAGTGTCCAATGACTTAGTGAATCCAGCCAGTGTCCAATGACTTAGTGAATCACGACTATGCAGTGAAGCCTCCATAAAACCCAAAAGGACTGGATCCAGAGAGATTCCAGGTTGGTGAACACATGGAGACAGGAGGGGAGTGGATCTCTTTCCCCATACCTTCCCTATGTATCTCTTCATCTCGCTGTTGATTTGTATTCTTTAATAAACTGGTAAATCTGTTCCCCTGAGTTCTGCTCTAGCAAATTATAAGAACCTAAGGAGAAGGTTCTCGGAACTTCTAATTTATAGCCAGTTGGTCAGAAGTACAAGTAATAATCTGGACTTGTGACTGACATTTGAAGTCCAAGGAGGAGGTTGGTGGAACTTCCAATCTGTAGCTGGTCAGTGAAAAGCACAGGTAACAGCCTGGGGCCTGTGACTGGTGTCTGCATTTGGGGGCTGGGGGGATAGTTTTGCAGGACTGAGACCTTAACCTGTGGAATCTGATGCTATCTCTGAATAGTTAGTATCAGATTTGTGTTGAATTCTCAGACACCCTGCTGGCGTCCAAGAATTGCTTGCTGTGTGTGTGTGTGTGTGTGTGTGTGTGTGTGTGTGTGAGAGAGAGAGAGAGAGAGAGAGAGAGCTCCCTTCCCCCACTTCGGAATTAGGTCTGGGAACTCAAAAAGAGTTAAGGTCAGTAGAGCAGCTGTAAGATCCACACAAAGAAGTTGATGATATTGATCCAAAAAATGAGATAATTCCTTGTTATGGTTTTGTTAACATTTTTTTTTTTTTTTTTTTAGTTTTTAACGTTTATTTCTGAGAGAGGGAGAGACAGCGTGAGCAGGGGAGGGTCAGAGAGAGAGGGAGACACAGAATCTGAAACAGGCTCCAGGCTCTGAGCTGTCAGCACAGAGCCCGAAGTGGGGCTCGAACCCACGAACCGTGAGATCATGACCTGAGCAGAAGTCAGACGCTTAACCGACTGAGCCACCCAGATACCCCTAAGTTAACATTTGTTAAATGGAGCCATGGAGGGGGGGCTAGATGGTGAGTCAGGTCCAACAAGGAAATTGGAAATAGGGAGGTTTATTATTCACAGGTCCTGGAGGAGGTACCCTTGATGGACTACACTGGAAGGTCAAGGCATGCTGTAAGCAGAGAAAGAGGCAGGGCCTGGGCACATGCCTTTATTAGGGTCCACGTGTACACTGCTTTGGGGTTTCTGGTCTAAAGCCAGATTGGTCAATTCAAAACAAAAAGAGGTTTTGGTATGCTCCACAGGGTCTTATATAAGGGGCATGCAAGGGGAAGGTCCTGGGATTGGGGAAGACCTGTTTATCACAAAGGCAATTGAGGATGACATATCAGGAACGTACATTTACTTATGATTCTGTGGACTTTTATCCAGTGCATGCTCTGGCATGAAGTGGCCAGTGTCAGCTTAAGGCCGCTGCAGGCTGCTTAGTCGCATAAAATAGAAGATGTGGTTTATCTACACAATGGAATACCGCATGGCAATGAGAAAGAATGAAATCTGGCCATGTGTAGCAACATGGATGGACCTTGAGGGTGTTATGCTGAGTGAAAGAAGTCAGGCAGAGAAGGACAGATACCATATGTTTGCACGTATAGGAGGATTAGGAGGAACTTAACAGAGGACCAAGGGGGAGAAGAAGGGGGGAAATGGTGGGGGAGAGGGAGGGAGACAAACCATGAGAGGCTCTTGAATTAAAAAAAAAAAGAAGGGATGCTGTATTTTGTCAAATGTTTTTTTCTGCATCTATCAACAGGATCATATGGTTATTATCTTTCTCTTTTGTTAACCTTTCTTTTCTTAATATGATGTATCATGTAGATTGATTTGCAAATATTGCAACCCAGGAATAAATCCCACTTGATCGTGGTGAATGGTATTTTTCATGTATTTTTGGGTTTGATTTGGTAGTATTTTATTGATAATTTTTGCCTCCATGTTCATCAGGAATTTTGGCCTGTAGTTCTCTTTTTTAGTGGTGTCTTTATCTGGTTTTGGTATCAGGGTAATGCTAGCTTCACAGAATGAATTTGAAAGATTTCCTTCATTTTCTGATTTTTGGAACAGTTTGAGAAGAATAGGTATTAACCTTTCTTTAAATGTTTGGTAGAATTAGCATGTGAAGTTGTCTGGCCCTGGGCTTTTGTTTGTTGGGAGTTTTTAAATTACTGATTCGGTTTCTTTGCTGGTTATCAGTCTGTTCAGGTTTTCTTTTTCTTCCTATTTCAGTTTTGGTAACTTATATGTTGGTAAGAACACATCCATTTCTACCAGGATGTCCAGTTAGTTGGCATAAAGTTTTTTTCATGATATTCTCTTACAATTGTTTGCATTTGGTTTGGTGGTATTGGTTGTTCTTTCTCCTCTTGTGATTTTATTTATTTGGGGCCTTTTTTTTTTCTTTTTGATAAGTCTGGCTAGAGGTTTATCAATTTTATTAAATTTTTAAAAAGAATTAGGCCTTAGTTTCATTTATTTGTTCTATTTTTAAATTTCTAGATCATTTATTTCTGCTCTAATCTTTATTATTTACTTCCTTCTGCTGGCTTTAGGCTTAATTTTTGTTCTTTTTCTAGCTTCTGTAGGTGTAAGCTCAGATTGTTTATTTGAGACTTTTCTTGATTTTTAAGTTAGGCTTGTATTACTATATTCTTCCCTCTCAGCATTGCTTTTGCTACATCCCAAAGGTTTTGGACCATGGGTTTTCATTTTCTTTTGCTTCCATATATTTTTAAAAAATATCTTCTCTGATTTCCTGGTTGACCTATTCATTGTTAAGGAGCATATTGTTTAACCTCCACGTATTTGTGGCCTCTTCAGATTTTTTCTTGTGGTTGACTTCAAGTGTCATAGCATTGTGGTCAGAAAAGGTGCATGAAAGAACCTAAGTGTCCATCAACTGATGAATGGATCAAGATGATGTGGTATATTTATACCATGGAATCCTACATGGCAATGAGAAAGAATGAAATCTGGCCATGTGTAGCAACGTGGATGGAACTTGAGGGTGTTATGCTGAGCGAAGTAAGTCAGGCAGAGAAGGACAGATACCATCTGTTTTCACCTATAGGAGGATTAGGAGGAATTTACCGGAGGACCATGGGGGAGAAGAAGGGGGGAAATAGTTGGGGGGAGGGAGGGAGGCAAACCATGAGAGACTCTTGAATGCTGAGAACAAACTGAGGGCTGATGGGGGTGGGAGGGAGGGGAAGGTGGTGATGGGCATGGAGTAGGGCACTTGTGGGGATGAGCACTGGGTGTTATATGGAAACCAACTTGACAATAAACTATAAAAAAAAAAAAGAAAAGGTGCATGATAACTTCAATCTTTTTGTTTTTTGTGAAGCTTCTTTTGTGACCTAATATATGATCTATTCTGGAGAATGTTCCATACACTTGAAAAGAATGTGTATTTTTCTCTTTGGGATGGAATGTTCTGAATATGTCTATAAGTCCACCTGGTCCAGTCTGTCATTCAGAACTATTGTTTCCTTGTTTATTTTCTGTTTAAATGATCTGTCCCTTGACGTAAGTGGAATGTTAAAGCCCCCTACTATTATTGTATTATTATCAACTAGTTCCTTTATGTTTGCTATTGTTTTATATATTTGAATGTTTCCATTTTGGGTGCATAAATATTTACAATTGTTAGATAATCTTGGTATATTGTCCCCTTTATGATTATATAGTACCCTTCTTTGTCCCTTCTTACAGTCTTTGGTTTAAAGTCTATTTTTTTTTCCGAGGCACTTAGGTGGCTCAGTCAGTTGAGCATCCAACTTCAGCTCAGGTCATGATCTCGCGGTTGACGAATTTGAGCCCCATGTTGGACTCTGTGCTGACAGCTTGGAGCCTGGAGCCTGATTCGGATTCTGTATCTCTCTCTCTCTCTGCCATCTCTCCCACTCATGCTCTGCCTCAAAAATAAAATAAACATTAAAAAAATTAAAAAGTCTATTTTTTCCAATATAAGTATTGCTACTCCAGCTTTCTCCTGACATCTATTTGCATGATAGATGTTTCTCCATCTCCTCATTTTTACTCTTCAGGTGTCTTTAGGTGTAAAATGAGTGTCTTGTAGGCAGCATATAGATGGTCTTGTTAATCCATTCTGACACTCTATGTCTTTTGATTGGACCAAATAGTCTATTTACATTCAAAGTAATTACTGATAGATATGTATTTATTGCCATTTTATTACTTGTTTTTTAGTTGTTTCTGGGAATTTTCTCTGACCCTTTCTTGTCCTCCTCTCTTTCATGTTTTGCTGATTTTCATTAGTGATAAATTTGGATTTCTGTCTCTTTATTCTTTGCATGTTTATTAGTGGTTTTTGATATATGGTTACCATTAGGTTTGTATATAACCTCTGCTGCAAATAGCAGTCTATATCACATTGATGGGCATTCAAGTTTGAACCCATTCTTCTCTTCTCTCCTCTCCATAGTTTAGGTTTAGGTATATTTCATCATATTTTATATCATTTTAAAAAGTTTTTTATAACTTAATTTTTTTAATTTAATTTTATTTTTATTTATTTATTTATTTTTTATTATTTCTAGGAGAGAGAGAGAGAGAGACGGCGTGAGCAGGGGAGGGTCAGAGAGAGAGGGAGTAACAGACTGAAACAGGCTCCAGGCTCTGAGCTGGCAGTCAGCACAGAGCCCGACGTGGGGCTCGAACCCACGAACCGCGAGATCATGACCTAAGTGAAAGTCGGACGCTTAACCGACTAAGCCACCCAGGCGCCCCTAATTTTTTTAATTTTAAAGTTTATTCATTTACTTTGAGAGAGAGAGAGAGAGAGCAAGCACAAGTTGGGGAGGGGCAGAGAGAGAGAGAATCCCAAGCAGGCTCCATGTTCCTGGCACAGAGCCCGACACGGGGCTTGATCCCACGAACTGCAAGATCACGGCCTGAGCTGAAATCAAGAGCCAGACATTTAACTGCATGAGCCACCCAGGTGCCCCTTTTTAAAATTTTTAAGTAAGCTCTATGCCCAATATGGGGCTTGAACTGACAACTCTGAGACCAAGAGTCACATGCTCTACTGAGCCAGGCAGGCACCCCATTATATTTTGTCATTTTTAAATGTGAGTTCCTTGATTGATTTTTACAGAAATATTTATTTTTACTGCTTTTGTGTTTCCTGCCTTTACACTGTCACTGTTTGTTTCTCCTTTCCACTCAAAAAGTCCCCTTTAATATTTCTTGCCTGGCTGGTTTAGTGGTCACAAAGTACTTTAGTTTTTGTTTATGTCTGGGAAACTCTTTACTTCCCCTTCCATTCTGAATGATAGCCTTGCCAGATAGAGTATTCTTCTTCTTTTTTTTTTTTTTTTAATGTTTTATTTCTGAGAGAGAGAGAGAGAGACAGCGTGAGCAGGGGAGGGTCAGAGAGAGAGGGAGACACAGAATCGGAAACAGGCTCCAGGCTCTGAGCTGTCAGCACAGAGCCCGACGTGGGGTTCGAACCCACGAACTGTGAGATCATGACCTGAGCCGAAGTTGGACGCTCAACCGACTGAGCCACCCAGGTGTTCCTGGATAGAGTATTCCTGACTACAGATTTTTTCCCATTCAGTATTTTGAATATATCCTGTCACTCCCTTCTGGCTTGTCAAGTTTATGTTAATAAACTCCAGCTAGTGTTATGGGCTTTCCCTTGTAAGTTAAGGCTTTCTTTTGTCTTGCTGTTTTTAAGATTTTTTTCTTTACCACTATATTTCACCAATATGATCAATTTGATTATAAAATGTCTGTTTCTAGCCTTTTTAAAAATTTTTGATGGGAGTCCTCTGTGCTTCCTGGATCTGGAGGTCTGTTTCCTTTTCCAGATTAGGGAAGTTTTCAGCTATTATTTCTTCAAATAAATTTTCTGCACCCCTTTCTCTCTCTTCATCTGGGACTCCATAATACAAATGTTATTACATTTGGTGGAGTCACTGAGTTCCCTAAGTCTATTCTCGTGTTGTATATATAGTTCTTCTTTCTCTCTTTTGTTCTGCTTCATAGCTTTCCATTACTTTGTCTTCTAGGTCATTAATTCATTCCTCTGCTGTTCATTGCATCAAGCATGTTTCTAATCTTGTTTATTGCACTCTTCATATCTCATTGATTCTTTTATCTCTGTAGTAAGGGTCTTACTGATGTCTTTCATGCTTTTCTCAAGCCCAGTGAGTATCCTTATGATTGTTGCTTTAAATTCTCCATCAGGCATGCTACTTATATCTATTTCATTTAGATCTCTGGCCATGACCTTGTCTTGTTCTTTTATTTGGGATAAATTCCTCTGCCTTCCCATTTTGTCTCTCTGCTTTTTTCTGTGTGTTAGAGAAACCAGTTACTTCTCTTGCTCCTGAAAGTAATGGCCATATGAAGAAGAGGTCATTGGGTGCCCAGGGCTTGGTGCTTCAGGGAGTGTCTCCTGTGTCTTCTGAGTGTGCTCTGCTATTGTATTCTGGCTGCTGTATCCTTCAGCCAGTCATTTGCAAAGGCGTTCCTTGCTTGCTGTAGGTGGTATTTGGTCCCTAGCCTGAATGTAGTGAGTTTGAATTAGGTGTGCTCTGGTCTGCTTGTGAAATGAGACTTGTCATCATCTCCAGCAGAACTGAGGCCTTGCAAAGCTCTCTGTTTTAGAGCCATGATATGAGCCAGGGTTTATGCTGATCTTCTGGTGAAGGAACCACCACATTGGGACTGAGGCAAGTGTGACTCAGAAGGGTAGTTCCACCTGAGCACAGGGTGATGAGGCTTTGTGTAATCAAGTTAGGCAGCCAGTGTCATCACTGTGCTGCTTCCCGCAGGTGGCTCTGTTTACGCTGAGGGGTGAGGAAGGGAAGTGGCACCAGCCAGCTTCTTTGTTCCCACGTAAGTGTCTTTGTGAATGCTTCCAGATAAGTGTCTCTGTGAATACTTCCAGAGAAGTGTCTCTGTGAATGCCCCCAGGGAAGTGTCTCTGTGAATGCTGCCTCTCAGGGAAGCCCTCTGAGCAAAGTGAATAATCTCCACCACCATGTCCCCCAGAAGCTCTTCAGATCACTGTTTCCACACTGCCCCCAGGTGATTTACCTGCCTTCTCTCCAGGAGCAGTGCAGTGTCCCCTGGGCTCTATCCCAACTAAGCCCATTGATCTATTACTCCAGATTTTAAGCTCCACTGGTTGCAAGAACTCATGACATTCAGCTCCTCTCATTTTCCAAGCCAATGGCTTTGGGGAAACCTCCTTTTGTGTTCCCTTGTGTGTTAGTCTCTATGCAACCATGGCTTCCTCCCCTCTGTAGCACCCTCCATCTGTTTCTCTGCTAAACCAGGTCTCTGCACTTCCTATCTTCTTCCATGTGGCCTCTTCTCTCGCTTTAGTTGCGGAGTTTGTTTTGTCAGTCCTCAGGTCGATTTCTGGGGTAGTTAGGATGACTTAATAGTTATTTTGTTGTGTTTGAGGGATGAGGCGAGCCTATGGTTCTACTATGCTGCCATCTTCCTGCCTCCACCCCCTAACATTATCTTTTAAGGGCTCATGTAATTACACTAGGCTCAAATGGGTAATCCAGGATAATCCTATAAATTAAGATACACTGATTAATAATTTTAATTACATCTACAAAATCACTTTTGTCATGTGACAAAACATATTTGTGTATATGGCAACTCATCATATTCAGTTTCTGGGAATTAGGACAGGATATCTTTGGGTGTCCATTATTCTGCTTAGTATGTCAACTAATAACATAAGTACAAAATATATAAAGTGAAAGTTGATGGAATTCAAAGGAGAAATAGACAAATCCAAAATATAGGGACTGTAACATACCTTTCTCAGTGATAGAAGAAGCAGAAAAAACATCAGAAATGATAAAAAAAAGATTTGAATAACACAATTAACAAATTTCATATTAATTGGTACATAGACAACACCATATCCAACAACTGAAGAATTCACATTCTTTTCAGGTGCACAGAGTACATATGCCCAAATAGATCTCAGGCTGATATATAAAGAAAGTCTCAACAAATTTCAAAGGATGAAGTTTTACAGTATATTGTCTCTGACCACAATGGAATTAAATTATATATCTATAGCAGATAACTAGAAACCCCTCAAGTGTTTGAAAATAAGTCACACACTTGTAAATAACTTATGAATCAGGAAGAAATCACAGTAAAAATTAGAAAATGTCTTGGACCACATGTTAAGGAAAATATGTCATCTCATTGATGCAGAAAAAAATTTGACAAAAATCCAACATCTTTTCTTGATAAAAACATTCAACAAGCTAGGAATAGGAGGGAACTTCCTTTACCTGATAAAAGGCATTTATAGGAAATGCACCACTAATGTCATACTCAATAGTAAATGAACAAAATCATTTCCCTACCATCAGGAACAAGACAATGAGGCCCATTTTTGCCACTTCTATTAAACATTATACTCAAAGTGCTAGCCAGAGCAAATTTCACTCAAGAAAAAGAATTTAAAAATACTCAAATTAGAACAGAAATAAAACTATTTCTATTCCAAGATAATATAATCTTATATATATAATATTTATATATATAAAATCCTAGAGAATCCACAAAAAAACTATTAGAGTTCATCACTGAAGTCAGCCAAGTGGCAGAATACAAGATCAGCACACAAAATCGCTTGTATTTCTATACACTGGCAATCAACAATCCAAAAAGGAAATTAAGAAATCAATTCTATTTATAATAGGAGCAAAAAGAATAAAATACAAAAAGAGTAAATACAAAATACAAAAAGAATAAAATAAAATAGGAATATATTTAACGAAGCAGGTATAAGACTTGTGCAAGGAAAAGTCTAAAATATCAGTAAAATAAATGAAAGTAGACTTACATAGTGGAAAGACATCCAGTGTTCATGGATTGGAAGACTTAACATTGTTAAGATGGCAATACTCCCCAAAGCAATGTACATACTTAATGCAATCCCTATAAAAATTCCAATGGCCTTTTTTTCCTGAAACAGAAAATCAGATCCTGAAAGTTATATGGAATTGCAAGGGATCCCAAATAGCCAAAAAACTCTTGAAAAAGAACAAAATTGGAGAACTCCCACTCCTGATTGTAACTATTGTTACAAAGCTACAATAGTTGAAACGGTGCGGTACTGGCACAAGGATAGACATATATATTAGTGAAATAAAATTCAAAGTCTTGAAACAAAGCTATACATGTATGGTCAATTGATTTTGACAAGAGTGCCAAGCTAATTAAATGGAGGAAAGAACAGTCTCTTCAACAATGTGCTAGGACAACTGGATATCCCCACACAAAAGTAGGAGGTTAGATCTTGACCTCACAGCACATATAAAAATTAACTCAAAATGTATCAAAGACCTAAATATAAGAACTAAAAGTATAAAATTCTTCTAAGAAAACATACGGGTAAATCTTCATGACCTTGGATTTAGCAATGGTTTCTGAGATGTGACATCAAAAGCATAAGTAACAAAGAAAGAAATAGATAAATGGGACTTCATCAAAATTGAAAACTTCTATGCATCAAAGGACATTATCAGGAGAGTAAAAAGACAGCTTAGAGAATGGGAGAAAGTATTACTAATCATATATCTGAAAAGGGTTTGGTATCCAGAATATATAAACAGCCCTTACAACTTAACAACAAAAGAGAAAAACCCATTTAAAAAATGGCAAAGGATTTGAAAGGACATTTCTCCAAAGAAGATATACACACGGCCAATAAACACATGAAAAGATTCTGACCATCGTTAGTCATCAGGGAAATGCAAATCAAGACCCCAAGGAGATATCACTTCATAATACTAAGATGGCTATAATAAAAAGACATAGAAAATGACAAATGTCAGCAGGATGTGGAGAAACTGGAACCCTCCTATATTGCTGATGGGAATGTAAAATAGTGCAGCCATAGTTAAAAACAGTTTGGTAGTTCTTTAAATAAGTAAACATAGATATATTATATTATCCAGCAATCCCACTCCTAGGTATATACCCAATAAAGTTGAAAACGGGTGTTCAAATAAAAATTTGTACACAACTGTTCATAACAGCAGTATTTATAATAGACAGAAGGTGGAAGTGGCCTAAATGTCTACCAACTGATGAATGGATAAACCAAATGTGGTATATCTCTAAAATAAAGTACTTAACCGCAAAAGGAATGAATAGTGATGCATGATACCACATGGATGTATCTTTTTTTTTTAAGTTTATTTATTTATTTTGAGAGAGAGTGAGAGTGAGAGTGACAGAGAGAGCCATCTGGGAAGGGGCAGAGAGGGAGGGAGGGAGAGAAATCCAAGCAGGCTCTGGGCTGTCAGCATTTAACCTAATGCAGGGCTCACAAACTATGAGATCACAACCTGAGTGGAGATCAAGAATGGAACACTTACCCAACTGAGCAACCCGGGCAACCCACCACATGGATGTATCTTGAAAATATTATGCTCAGTGAAGAAAGCCAGACACAAAAAGCCACATAGTGTTTGATTCTATTTATATGAAATATCCCATAGAGGCAAACCCATAGAGACAAAAACAGATTAGTGTTAAGCAGGGGCTGAGGGCGGGGAGAATAGGGAATGACTGCTTTATGGGTACAGAGTTTAATTTTGGGGTGATGAAGATAGTCTGCAACTAGATAGTTGTAATGGTTGCACACTGTTGTGAATGTACTAGATGATACTGAATTGTACACTTTAAAATGGTTAAAATAATAAATTTTGGGGGCGCCTGCGTGGCTCAGTTGGTTAAGCATCCGACTTCGGCTCAGGTCATGATCTCACGGTTCGTGGGTTCCAGCCCCGCATCGGGCTCTGTGCTGACAGCCAGCTCAGAGCCTGGAGCCTGTTTCCGATTCCGTGTCTCCCTCTCTCTCTGACCCTCCCCTGCTCATGCTGTCTCTCTCTCTCTCTCTCAAAAATAAATTAAACATTTAAAAAATTCTTCCCACTAATGGTTCCAGGGATATCTGTGCTATTCCCGGTCTCTCCACTCCCAACTCCGCAGTGGTATCTTCCCGCGGAGGGCGTGGTCTTGTCCTCAGCTTTACGTTTGTCTGTATCAGTTCGCCTCAAAACCCCAATTACGCGCAAAACTCGCCCGTTACTAGCCTTTGCGCAAAGGGCCCTGCTCATCGCAGGTTTTCAAAGTCCTCCCGAAGTCCCATCTCTTCTAAACTTTAAGAGGCACATTTCTCCTCTGGACGAAATTGGAACCTTTGAAAGATGTCTGCTCTCGGAGAAACCAGTTTATTGGTGGGACCATTTCTCTGCGCTCCCCCCCCCCCACCCTCCCATACGGTCGCGGCCCCGTAACAGAACCACACACGCACAACCATGCTACTGGCGACTGGCACATGACTTCAGGGAGGACAACTGCGGGTGAGGAGGAATAGTGACGGCTTGTACCGATTGTGGGGGTAAAGGACCAAGAAAGTGGTTGTCGGAGGAAGTGTGACTGATTTGGGAAACTCCAGGCGGACCTCGCCAGAATTAGCATCCAGTTGGAAACAGGAGAGTAGGGGATGAAGGAAGGCAGAGGGTTCCCTTGGAGCAGAAGTGAGACAGAGCTGGTAGTCTGTGGGCAGAGCGACACGTTAGAGTGTGGGCTTTGTAAAGAAGCAGTGTCATTGAATGATGGGGCTCTGTGGAGGGTAAACAAATGTTCTTTCCCATTTTTCTTGGCTACTGCATGGCCATTTAACCAGTTGGTATTTATGGATTGCTAGCCTGATGATTCGGTGAACTGTGCATTTGGGTTTACCATTGCCATTACAAACTCTTCTCTTGTCTTATCCCCTCTTTCAACAGCTTTGCTTTTTTAGGTCACTGCCCTTTCTCCACAAACCAGACATGACTAATTTCCAGGTAAGTTCTTATTTGCTCCCCTCTCCCAGATCTATGTTAAAACACTTAGAAGCAAAGCAGCAGTAATGTGTAGTGGTTAAGAGCACAGGCTCTGGGGCCAAAATGCTCATAATAGCTTTGTGAGCTTAGGCAGTCTCAAACTTCTTGGGGCCTTAGTTTCCCCATCTGTAAAATGATGATGATGATGATGATGATGATGATGATGGTGATGATGATGACGACGACGAGACGATGATGGTGATGATGATACCTATGCCTTTATGGTTGTTGTAAAGATCAATTGAGTGAATAGGTGTTTACAATAATGCCGGGTACACACATAAGCTTTATATATGGGTTTGACACTATTATTTATGCCATAAAATGCACATGTATAAGCACATAAAAAGTTAGGGTTAGAGAAGTAGAGCAATACCAAAGCAAGGTTGAAATGTGTATATATAGGTCATAGGATCCTACATAATTATGTGGAGCTACAGTTATTTTTCTGAGCTTCCTGGAAGCTATGACCTAAAGGGTAGGAACACTCATTTTATTTCTCTTACCTATAGAGAGAAAGTAAGCCACTTCCTCAGCAGCAGAGGCTTCTGATGTTGAAGTTTCAAGATATTTCTCTAATGGGTCAGCCATGTCCTCATCAGTAATCTTGTGATAATTTCAGGGATACGACTTAAAATATGTCTTCATATCAGCCAAAGGTGTCCTGCTGGGGCAGAACTAAGGGGATGTGACTCTTCAGGAAACCAAAGCCATGTCAGCACAAGCAGCTGTTTTATGTTCTGGCTCAATACAGGGATAAAACCTTGATGGTCAGGAAAGAACCAATAAACGCCACGCCCTTCAAATTATTTTCCATTTTTTTAATTGAAGTATAATTTAACATATAGTGTTATATTAGTTTCAGATGTACAACATAGTGATTTGACAATTCTAGACATTACACAATGCTCACTACAGTGAGTGTGGTCACCATCTGTCCCCAAACAACATTATTATAATATTATTGACTACATTAGCTATGCTATACTTTTTTCATTTCCTTGACTTCTTTATTTTATAACTGGGTATTTATACTTCTTAATCCACTCCCCCCCTCCAATGTGGTTTTTTCCCCCCTCATCTGGGATTTCAACACAGCCTGAGCAATCCACAGGTTTCCTTTTCCTTTTCAGGCTGAGAATTCATGATGTCCCTGACTATATCCAGTTCTTTCCCTTTTGCCCTTTTAAACAAATGTCTGTATTGTTTTGTCATTTTTCCCCCCTCTCACTACCAAAGTAGCAGCACCAAAAATTCAAACTCTTTTAGGAATGTACAAGCGAAAAAGAGAAGATATCTCAAGATTTCGAATCACCCCTCATTCCAGATAACCAATTCTATGGTGAATTTAATTTCCATCTATATACCTTTCTCTGTCCCTTGTTCTTTTTTTTTTTAATTTTTAAATGTTTTTTATTTCTAGGAGAGAGAGAGAGAGAGACAGCGTGAGCAGGGGAGGGTCAGAGAGAGAGGGAGTCACAGACTGAAACAGGCTCCAGGCTCTGAGCTGGCAGTCAGCACAGAGCCCAACGCGGGGCTCGAACCCACGAACCGCGAGATCATGACCTAAGCGAAAGTCGGACGCTTAACCGGCTTAACTAAGCCACCCAGGCGCCCCTGTCCCTTGTTCTTTATATTTACATACACATAAAAAAATTAGTTGTTATAAACCTTGCTTTGGTAAGATTTGCTCATGATATACAAACTGTTTGCAACTCCCTGTCTTTCCTTTACATAATAATATTGATGAAGGTAGTAAGGAATAATGATCGTGATAATACAGATGAGGAGGAGGAGAATATTAGTGGCAGTAACAGAAACTAACACATAAAGAACTTGGATTGCACTGGCACTCTACCAAGTACTTTATACACATGACCACCTTAATCCTCACGGCCACCCTAAGAAATGGGTACCTTTATTATCCACATCTTACTGATGAGGAAACTGAGACCCAGAATAGATGAGCAAGTGGCATGGGGTTGCAGAGCTGCTTAGTGGCGTAGCTGGGATAGTCCCTGCTCCATGAATACTTGATAGAAGGTATTTCACTATCAAGACAGATGTTTTAGACAGCTGCATGTTTTTCCCTTGTATGTATGTGCCACGATGCATGGCATGGCAGTGACCTTCTTGTCCTCTGTCTTTCTTGTACTCTGGTGAGAATTTCTAGAATTTTTGGTTCAAAAGGTGGGCACATTTTTGAACTTTCAAAGACACTGCCAAATTGCCTTTTGAAAAGTTAGTGCAGGTTTATACTCCCACTAAGAATGAAAACACCCTTTCTAATGCTTTTGTCGTGTTTTAAAAATTTATTTTTGTTGGAAAGAGACATTTTATTTCTTTTTTATGTTTTCTTCACTATACTTTTCTTTGTTTTCAATACTTTTATTTATTTTTATTTTTTTCATTTTATGGTATTTTATTTTTTACACCATGAGAAGTATACTCTTTAATCCCCATTTGCTATTTCACCCATCCTCCACCCACCGCCCCTCTGGTAACCATCAGTTAGTTCTCTATAGTTAAGAGTCTGTTTCTTGGGGCTCCTGGGTGGCTCAGTCGGTTAAGTGTCCAACCTCAGCTCAGGTCATGATCTCACAGTTCGTGGGTTTGAGCCCTGCGTTGGGCTCTGTGCTGACAGCTCAGAGCCTGGAGCCTGTTTCGGATTCTGTGTTTCCCTCTCTCTGCCCCTCTCCTGCTCATATTCTATCTCTCAAAAATAAATAAACATTAAAATTTTTTTTTAAAAAAGAGTCTGTTTCTTGGTTTGACTCTCTTTTTTTCCCTTTTTCTTTTGTTTTGTTTCTTAAATTCTCCATATGAGTGAGATCATATGGTATTTGTCTTTCACTCATTGACTTATTTCACTTAGCATAATACTCTAGCTATATCTATCTCTGAATGAAAATAACCTTTCTATTCCTTTTGTCATGTTTTTAATCCTTGCCATTTGCTAGTTGAAGATATCTCATTTCTTTTGTGTTCGTTAAAATTTTTTAATGTTTATTTGTTGAGAGACAGAGAGACAGAGTGTGAATGGGTGAAGGGCAGAGGAAGAGGGAGACACAGAATCTGAAGCAGGCTCCAGGCTCTGAGCTGTCTGCACAGAGCCCAATGCAGAGCACTAACTCACTTACTGTGAGATCATGGCCTGAGCCGAAGTCAGATGCTTAACCAACTGAGCCACACAGGAGCCCATTTGTGTTTATTTAGGTAGCAGTGAGGTTGAGCAGCTTTCCATATTCTTTTCTTTGTGAATTGTTCTTTTACATACATTGCTCTTTTTCCTATGGTTTCTTTCTTTCTTTTTAATTTTTTTATTATTTCTTTATGTTTTATTTATTTTTGAGAGAGAGAGAGAGAGAGAGAGAAACATCATGAGCAGGAGAGGGACAGAAAGAGAGGGAGACACAGAATCCAAAGACAGGCTCCAGGCTCTGAACTAGCTATCAGCACAGAGCCCGACACGGGGCTCTAACCCACAAACCGCGAGATCATGACCTGAGCTGAAGCCAGACACTTAACTGACTGAGCCACCCAGGCGCCCTTCTTTTTTTTTTAATTAAAAAAAATTTAAGCCCCAAGGTGGGGCTTGAACCCACAACCCTGAGATCAAGAGTTGCATGTTTCTTTGGCAATGAGAAAGAATGAAATCTGGCCATGTGTAGCAACATGGATGGAACTTGAGGGTGTTATGCTGAGCGAAATAAGTCAGGCAGAGAAGGACAAATACCATATGTTTGCACGTATAGGAGGATTAGGAGGAACTTAACGGAGGACCATGGGGGAGAAGAAGGGCAAAAATAGTGGGGGTGAGGGAGGAAGGCAAACCATGAGAGACTCTTGAATGCTGAGAACAAACTGAGGGCAGATGGGGTGGGGGGAGCGAGAGGGGGGTGATGGGCATGGAGGAGGGCACTTGTGGGGATGAGCACTGGGTGTTATATGGAAACCAACTTGACAATAAACTATTAAAAAAAAGAGTTGCATGTTTCTTAAATCTTTGTCTTACTATTTTTAAAGCTTTTATGGAAATATTACTTAGATAAAAATTTTGGAGGTAGACATCAGTAGACATTTTATTGAAGCATAGCATATGGAGAAAAGTTTATAATGTGTGTAGTTTCATGAACTGTACATTGGAAATACTTGTGTAACAGTACCTGAATCAAGAAAACAGGAAGTAAGAAGCCACTCAGAAGCTTCCTTCATCCCTTCCAATCACTAACCCCTGACTCATAGGTAACCACTTTCTGATTGTTATGATCATAGACTATTTTTGCCTGTTCTTGAATGTCACATAAATGGAATCATACATTTATTCTTTTGTGTCTGGCTTCTTTCACTTATCATAATGTTTTTGAGATTTATCCTTGTTATTTTATGTATCATTAGTTTGTTCTGTCCGTTACTGTATACTGTTCTATGGTATAATTGTATCACAGTTTGTCCATTCTATGGCTGATGGATATCTACATTTTGGCTATTTCAAGTAATACTTGTATGGATATTCTAGTACATGTCTTGATATGTGTGCATTTTGATTGGATATATACCCAGGAGTGGGATTGCTGGGTCCCAGGTCAGATGTATGCTCAGCATTGGTAGATTCAGCTAAAATGTTTTCCAAGTGGCTATACTATTTTACATTTTACTCTCATCAGCAATATATGACAGTTCTAGTTGCCCCACATCCTTGCCAACATTTGGGTTTTTGGTCTTAATTTTAGCCATTCTCTTGGTATATAGTCATATCTCACTGTGGTTTAAATTTGCATTTCCCTGATGACTAAAGATGGTGAGCGCCTTTTCATATGTTTATTGGCCAATTGGCTATCATCTTTTGTAAAGTATCTGTTCACACCTTTTTCTGGTTTTTCTTTTTCTTTTTTTAATGTTTATTTTTTTCTATTTGAGAGATTGAAAGAGACAGAGTGTGAGTGGGGGAGGGGCAGAGAGAGAAAGAGACACAGAATCGGAAGCTGGATCCAGGATCTGAGCTGTCAGCACAGAGCCCGATGCAGGGCTGGAACTCACGAACCATGAGATCACGACCTGAGCTGAAGTCGGATGCTTAACCGACTGAGCCACCCAGGTGCCCCTTTTTCTGGTTTTTCTATTGGATTGTCTGTACTTATCATCTTGATTTGTAGGAGTTCTTTATGGTTTCTAGAATATAAAAGCCCTTCTCTAGCGATAGGTATTGCAAACATCTCAGAGAAGATTTTTTTTTTGAAATTATTAAACAGTAGCCTCTCTCTGAAGAATATTCTCTGTATCTTAAAATATGTTATCATTTAAATTTCTGTCAAACTGATTGAATAGAAGTATGCAGTTCCAGGGATTGGTGTCATTTGAGGATGTGACTGTGGACTTCATGCAGGAAGAGTGGAATCATCTGGACTCTTCTCAGTGGACACTTCACAGAGATGTGATACTATAGAACTATAGCCATTTGGTCACTGTGTGTGAGGATGGCTTCCCTGAGTAATATACGGTATACTAAATAGGATAACTTTACGTCTCTGAAGTATTTCAATACTTTGTCCTCAATTTCCAGGGATTAAAGATTCCTAATCCCTCTTAGACTGAACAGAGTGTATTTTCATCTCTTGTGTGAAATTTATGCTTATCAACAGGTACCTTCCTAATTACTCTGAGGCCCTGAAGCCCACATGGGTGTGCTCAGTTCATCTATCATTTCAATTACAGGGTATCCTGTTACCAAACCAGATATGATTCCTTGTTTGGAGAAGAGAGGACCCTGGATCATAGAGAGAGAAATTCCAACCTTGAGTTATACAGGTAAATAAGAAATGGACAGATGGGGATGATGAGTAAGACCCCAGTGGGTCAGTGAGGGCTAGACATCTTTAAAAGCTGGAAGATATCTTCCTTAGGCATATGAATTTTTTCTGTTCACTCCAAATTGTTAGTTTTGTGGGTTCCCGTTTCATGGTAATCTTGGAATGAAGTGGTGAGGAACCAGACTATAATCTGGCTCGTACTTCTGCTCATTTTCCTGGTCACATTCATTGCTTCCAGCCTTTCTTTTTTTTTTTTTTTTCTTTTTATGGATGGTTGCTTTAGCTTCTTTTTTTTTTAATTTTTAATTTTTTAATTTTTTTTTGTTTTTTTTACAACTAGTTTATTGTCAAGTTGGTTTCCATATAACACCCAGTGCTCATCCCCTCAAGTAACCTCCTCCATGCACATCTCCCCACTCCCCCACCACACACCCATCAGTCCTCAGTTTGTTCTCAGTGTTCAAGAGTTTCTCATGGTTTGCCTCCCTCCCTCTCCCCCACTATTTCCCCCCTTCTTCTCCCCCTTGGTCCTCCGTTAAGTTCCTCCTAATCCTCCTATACGTGCAATCATATGGTATTTGTCTTTCTCTGCCTGACTTATTTCGCTCAGCATAACACCCTCAAGGTCCATCCATGTTGCTACACATGGCCAGATTTCATTCTTTCTCATTGCCATGTCGTTGCTTTCAGCCTTTCTGAAAGACTCTTTCCATTCTATTTGAATCCTCTCCCTCCAACTCCTGGATCTCCCATTTTTTCAAAATCCTTTTTCCTACTCATGGCTCTCTAAACCTATTTTCACCTTCTCTCCTCAGTTTGAAGGTATTTTTCTTAAACAGAGTCACTTATATTTATTGTTCTTTTCTTGTTCCAATTTCTGTTAGAGCAATGTGTGCTTTCTTTCCCTTAAGCTCAGAGTATAGGAGACATGCACTTGGAATTTCTTTCTGCCTGGTATCTGCACCCAAAAGAAAATAAGCCAACCTTACCAGAGGTCTGCTTCTAACAAAAGGTATATTCACAGGGTATGGTTTATTATTCTTCCTTCTAGAAATTGGGCAAGTTGACCAGCTGGAGATGCACGAGAAAAACTGAAACAGACACCTGAGGCAAGCTATAGCCATTAAAGAGAAAAAAGGAGACTACGGAGCAAGGTCATGAATGTAATGGATTTCTAAACCCACTTCCTCAGAGCACATGGTTGGTTTTTCTTTATTATACATACCCTATATATGTGTGTATATATGCATATGTCTCTTATGGGAAAAGTTTTAAAGATAATTTAGGCTTAATCGGTCACAATAGAGGCTTTGCAGCTCAGAGATATTATGAATGTAATGGATGTGGTAAATTATTAATTCATGGCAGGCATGAGAAAAATTATGGAATGAAGCCCCCTGACTGTAATGTGGGTGGGAAATGTCTAATCATAACCCAGCGTGTGTTCAGCATAATGTAACACAAGTTGGAGAGAAAAACCTCTGAATTTCCTGAATGTAGAAAATCTTCAGCAAGAATTCACTCCTTATTGCTTCATTGGATCACTCATGCAAGAGAAATACCCTATGAATTTAAAGAAGGCAGAAAAACCTTCATCAAGAAAGGCATATCTCTGTGGGGCACCTGGGTGGCTCAGTCTGTGGAGCGTCCGACTTCAGCTCAGGTCATGATCTCCCAGTTTGGGGGTTTGAGTCCTGTGTTGGGCTTTGTGCTAACGGTGTGGAGCCTGCTTGGGAATATCTGTCTCCTCTCTCTCTGCCCCTTCCTTCCCCCTCTCTCAAAAATAAACAAACATTAAAAAATTTTTTAAAAAGATGGCACATCTCCATGTACACACTTGGCAGACAAATCTTTTGAAGGTAATGAATGTGGCAAATCCTTCAGAGAGAAATCAACACTGCATAGACATCAAAGAATTCACACAAGAGAGAAACTTTGTGTGTATTCAGACTGTGGAAGAGACTTCACCCTTAAGATGAGTTAGTGTACATCAAAGAATCCATTGACACAGGAGAAAAAACTGATGGATGTACTATATGTGGAAAAGTCCTCTCCTGGAAGTCTTATCTCACATTACATCAGAGAGCTCATATAGGAGAGAAATTTGAGAAATCTTATGAATGTGATGAATGTGATAAAGCTTTCTTCCAGAAATCACATCTCATTATTCACATAGGACAGAAGCCCTATGAGTGTAATATATGTGAGAAAGCTTTCTCCCAGAGATCATATTTTATTATACATCAAAGAATTCATACAGGAGAGAAACCCTATATGTGTGATAAGTGTCATAGAGCCTTCAGACAGAAGTCAAAACTCACTGAACATCAGAGAAGTCGCAGAGGAGAGAAACCCTCTGACTCCTCTTGAATCGGAGAAAAACTTTCTTCCAAAGGTTAAAGGTCATCATAGATTAAAGGCCTCAGAGAGAAGAGAAACTTTGTGACAGAACTGAACATGGGAAATCCTTCATAGAGTGAGTCAAAGGGAAAAAAGTTAGGTTGGGGGGATCTTAAGATGGTCAGGGAAGGCCTTTCCAAGGAGGTGACATTTGAGCTTAGACCTGAAAATGAGGTGCCAGCCATACTAGGGGTAAGAACATTCCAGGAGGAAGGAATAGCATGAGCCAAGATCTTGATGCAAAAAACTTGGCCTCTGTACTTGCTATCATGGGTTTATGTTGAATGACTACCTTACATCAGAGAGGTGGTTCAAGTATACAGTCCCTGGGGCCTTGAATATATGAGAGGCTTCAGCTGGAAGCGAAACCTCACTGTATATTTGGGTACAGATAACAAGAGAAACTCAATTTAATTAATTTCAATAAACATAGTACTCTGGGATTGATATGAGGGAACTATTCCAAATTTAATACCAAGCTCTTAGAAAAAATTAATAAAACTATTTAAAACTTATTTTGAATATTTATTTTTCAGAGAGAGACAGAGTGAGAATGGGGGAGGGAGAGAGAAGGAGATACAGAATCTGAAGCAGGCTCCAGGCTCTAAGCTGTCAGCACAGAGCCCAATGTGGGGCTCGAACCGATTAACTGTGAGATCATGACTTGAGATGAAGTTGGACTCAACTGACGGAGCCACCCAGGCACCTCTATAAAATCTACTAAGAATAACTATTTTGGGGGCGCCTGGGTGGCTCAGTCAGTTAAGCGTCTGACTTCGGCTCAGGTCATGATCTCACGATTCGTGGGTTCGAGCCCCGTGTCGGGCTCTGTGCTGACAGCCAGCTCAGAGCCTGGAGACTGTTTCCAATTCTGTGTCTCCCTCTCTCTCTGACCCTCCCCTGCTCATGCTGTCTCTCTCTCTCAAAAATAAATAAAACATTAAAAAAAATCTTTAAAAAAAGTAACTATTTTGACATCTCTTATGATAGGGAATAAGTGCCATCCACATGACAAAAAGGTTTACCAAATGATATCTGTAACCAAAGTTAACAGATTTAAAGATAACCACTAAAGGAACAATGAACGATGATTATAAATATACTATAAATGTGAGGGACTGCTTCCCCCACTACCTGGGGTGGCTGTTTCTCATGGGGCTAGTACAAAGAGAAGGAACGGCAAGTTTAAATTCCTAAAATTCTCTGCCCAAGACAGAGGCTAGAATCCAGCCATTCTGACAAAAGAAATTATTACTTGTGCATCCATTGAATTCCTGGCCAAAATTCCCAGTCTATCATTTGAAATTTAGGATACTTATGGTCAAAGAGTAGGTAGGGGGCTGAGTGTAGAATGGGGAGATGTGGGAGAATGTGAATACTTTAAACTAATTCCCATTGATCTTCCTGTGTAAGCTGAAACCAACCTTATTTTCCCTGGAGAGGTTGTATCTACCTTAATTGAAGACCCTGTAGTGACTTTTTTGAGAGACAGAGACAGAGAGAGAGAGAGAGAGAGAGAGAGAGAGAGAGAATTTTAATCAGGCTCCATGCCCAGCACAGATGTGGGGGCTCGATCCCACTACTGTGAGATCATGACCTGAGCTGAAATTAAGAGTTGGACACTTAACCAACCGACTGAACCACCCAGGCGCCCCAAGGGTGATGCTTTTTAAGGGGAGCCACTTTTCATAGCCCCTCATCCCACACTTCTATCTCCAGACCTATAACTGCCTTGTGTACTAAGCACTTTATGAGCTTTATAAACATTAATTCACTTAATTCTCCCAATAATCCCATGAAATAGTTACTACCATTATCATCCTCATTTTGCAAATGAAGAAATTAAGGCATAGAGAAATTAAATGCCTTGCCCAAGGCAACACAGCTAATAAGTGGTAGAGATGGTATTTGAACTCAGGAGAAGCTATGCTCTTATCTTCACCCTGACTGATCTGGTGTCCCTGATTAGAGTTTGAATATATGGAGGAAGTGATTAAATGGGGGTACCTCCACTGGGAAAATGAAGAGTTGAGCATCCGAGGCCTCTTGTACTGTTTATAGATAGCACTATTAAATCCTCAGAAGATAGCAAAGAAAGGAAAATAAAATTTCTATCTCTTGGAATCTGAGTCATGAATTAATTTCTTTGAGTGATGTTTTGCATGCATATTACATCCTTTGAGCCATTGAGATAAATCATGCCCATAGCAGTGCTGTATCCAAGAATCCCTGGGAAATGAAGAGAGGGAGGATGAAGTGGACAGGCTAATGCAGTGGCAGTGCCATTATCCCAGCTGCCCAGGGTCCAAGACACCCCCATGAACTTACCAAGCAGTCATACTGTTCTGTGTGGACACCACCTGCTTGGCACACAAGATATCATCCAGAAGATGGCGGTTGAGCAGGTCTGGTAGAGAGGATGGGAAGAAAAGAGAAATATAGTAATCTGGTGCATTGGGGGACAGAGTGACAGTGTATGGTGGGCCCAGGGATTCTGGGTTCCTTGGAGCCTGAATAACTGCAATCACTACATTGGCTGATTCTTACTGTACTTGATTCACTTGTCATTTGGTTATGAATGACCTCTATTGCCATGTCGGCTGTTTCTGTAGAACCTTAATTCATGTTGACTGATCCTGGATGACCTTAGCTGTCATATTGGCTGGTTACGAATATCCTCAAACACCATATTGGCTGGTTCTAATGACCTCAAACTCCTGGTTGGCCAGGTCTGGATGACTTCAGCTGTAATTTTGTGTGGTTATGCATGATCTCAACTGTAATGGCAGCTGGTCTGACATCACCTCAACCACTATCTTGGCTGGTTGGGAAGCTCCTCAACTGCAAGGTTGGTCAGTCTTGGTGATTTCAAACACTATGTTGTCAGGTCCTGGATAACCTCAATTCCCATTCTGACTAGTTACAAATGACCTCAATCTCCATGTTGGCTAGTTCCATTCAACCTCAGCCATCATGGTCTAGGTGATCTCAGCTGCTCAACCAGGGTGACCTTACTGCCATTTTGACTGGTTAATGATCTCAACCACCATGTTGGCCGGTCCTGGACAGCCTCAATTGCCATTTTGATTGGTTATAAATAATTCCATTCTCCATGTTGACCGGTCTAGGACCTCAACTTCCATTGTAGCTGATCCTGGACTACCTCAACTTCCATGTTGGCTCAAAGTGAACCTTAACCTTTATTTTAGCTAGTCTTGAAAAGCTTTACTATTCATGTTACCCTGTCCTAGATAACCTCAACCTCTGTGGTGGCCAGTCCTTGACAACCTCAACCTTCAAGTTGGCCATTCCTGAGATACCTCACCTGTTACTGTTGCAGGAGTTGGGGAGCCTCAACCTCCATTTGATCTGGCCCCTAGTAACCTCAGTCTCCATTTTGTACTGTCTTGGACAACCTTAAGCACCATTTTGGCCAACCCTGAACAACTACTGCTATTAAAATTTTGTCCTTAATAACACCATACTCTTGTCTGGAAAGTTCTCTCCTTTCTGCATGGTGGTACCTTATTTCTGTTCCTACAGCCAGATATTTGCTTCTTCCCCCAGGACCTGAACAACCTCAACCACAAATCAGGACAATCTCCCCCTCCATTCTGCATGGGGCTATGTTTTCTGTCTCCTGAGTCCCAGAAAACTGCAGCCTCCATTCTGGGTGAGGCATAGGAGTTCTGAGCCTTCCTGACCTGGACAACATCTAAATGTACTTGGTAAGGATACAGGATGGTGTTTCTTAACAGCCTAGGCAACTCTGCTCTTTTCCCTGTCATTTTTCTGCTTGTTACTAGAGATCATGGCTTAGACAGCCCTGCACTCTAGTATGTTGGGCAGTGGGGCCAGGCAGGGCTTCAGGGTGTCCCCAGTGCTGCCTTACCACGACAATCTATGTGACAGAGGTTCTGGGTGGGTGTAACCCCATTGTCACACCACCAAGCAGAGTTCAGCTGGAATATGCCATATTCACTGCTGCCATCAGGATTGTGGTTCACGAAGGAGGTGTCAAAGCCACTCTCATAGTGTGCTATGCACAGCCCTGGGGCAAATAAAGAGTAGGTATCAGGTAGGCATGGGTCCTGGGAATAGAGGATGGTAGGATGAAGGAGAAGGGACAGGGATCATTGTCATCTCAGTTGTGGGAGTGATGATCTTGGTTTGGTGTGGTGGTTTTGATGTTGGTGATTCTGGTGAAATAGCAGTGATGGAAGTGGTGATAGTATGTGTGATGACTTTGATGGCAGTGATGGTGTTGATGGTAGAGATGAGGGTGATGGTTGTGAAGGCAATGATGGTAATGACATTAGAGTAAGTTGAATCAGCCATCACAGTCAGTCAGGGGGTGACCAAGAGGATCATGCCCTGGCCTGGGGAAGTGATAAATGACAAGAAGGGGGACTGGGTCTGAGTATGGTGGGCAGCTTGGGGTGTGGGTGGGACTTAGGGCAGCTGGGGTCTCACAGTCTCCAACGGTGTAGCCCTTGAAGCCGTTGAGGCCCTCCCTCTCCAGCTTCAGTGCAAGTTCACAGCGTTCATAGATCTTAGCATCCACAATGGCAGCCATCAGCATGGCCAAGGCAACCTCCACATTAATGAAGGCCTTCATTATAATACCCACAGGCCCTCCTGGCCAACTCTTTGCTCCAGACTCACCCTGCTATGTTCAGAACTAAGGGCATTCTGGAACTCTGGACTCTATGAGCAAATGGCTATACAATAGATTCTGGAACAGAGAAGCCAGAAGGCTGGACACCTCACCATCTTTCCCAGTGCCATTTCTGTTAGAGACATATACACAAGGAAAGAGAAAGATACTGACATATACATAAAGATGGGAGGAGACAAAAACAGGGAGAAACCCTGAGATGTCACAAAGATATGCAGGAAGAGAGGGGATAGTGACACAAAGGACAGATGGAACTCAGGCACTGGGCCTCACATTCAGCCCACATCCCCCCACATTCCTTAACACTGTTACACTCTGCTGTCATTAATCATGCTGTACCACTTGATTACCTCCATATCCACTCACTCTGCCCCTCATCACCTCCATTCCTCCTATTCTGCTCACCAGTCAGCTTTGTTCACTGCATTGTGCCTACTACCCCCTCGATTTCTCATGTTCTGCACAATATGGCCACCATGCCCTCACCTTCTGACCCTCATTACTTCCATTTACCCACTCTTGGCACCTCCTTTACTTTTATGCAATGTTCCACCCTAATTTATTGGAATCTGTCCCACATTACCCCTATTCAATCACACTCTGCCCTGCATTATGTTACACATGGCACATTACATATATATGCCCACTCTACTACTTTTCCACCTCCATTCTTGTACTTTTATTCCCCCATTCACTTATACTGACTCTCATCCACTTACATTCATTCACACTGTGCCTCATGTTACCACAATTTCTTAATGCTCTCCTTATATTACCTCAGTTCTCTCTCACATCATATTCCTTCACCACCATTCACTCTCAGACTCTCATTTTCTACTCTCTCCTCCACTTCTTGACACTGCATGAAATGACAGCCATTCATTCTCACATGGCCCATCCTTCAGCTTTGTTCATTGACTCTGGGCCTCATTCTTTCTCTCATTCACTCTGTCTGCCCCTTCTTCACCTCTATTCTCTCAAATACTGTTCCCATGTTACCCCCATTTCCTGGAAATCTGCCCTGTTATACTCCCAAAAACTAGCTCAAATTACCCATATATACTCATTCTATGCTTGGCCACCCCTATTCCTCATTTTTTCTTCATTGACTCCATTGACTCTCACTGCCTCTCCTTCATTTAAACTCATTTCCAATGTAACCCCTCTTCCCACATATCACTCCTGTTTGGTTCCTGATTTCATGTCTAGTTGTTTCCATTCTGCTCCATAGAACCTTCGTTTAGTCACACTCTGCCCTGAACTTGCCACTTTATGCTAATACCGGGCCCCATCCCTCCCCCACTTCATTCATTTGGGGCCACATGACCTTCATCTTTCCCTTTGGCTTATAATACCCACAGTTACTCACCTTCTTCTGCTCTTTGCTTCTATTCCCTCTCACTCTGGCCAACATTAGCTCCATTCATGCACATACATCAGCTCATTCACCGGGGCTGATTGACACAAGGATTCCTGGACATTCCTGGAGCCCCACATCACCCCTATCTAGTCCCAGTCTACCCCTCATTCACCTCTAGCCACTCTCCTTCTCCCTCATAGTATCGCCACTCAAACTCGACCTGATTCACATATTCACATTGTACCACGTATATATCTTCAATCCCTCTTATTCTGTCCCTCATGCTCCCCATTCTTCCTCCTATGGCCCATATTACCTCCATTCACTCCTACTCTCCTCCTGAATCCACCTCTCTCACTCTTACGTGCTCCATAAACCATTATTTATTCACACTCTGACCCTTAGTACTCAAAACAACTTGCACTCTACTGCTTTATCAACTCCATTCACATTCACTGCCTTGAATTGCTGCAGTCCTCAGTCGGCTTCCACTTTCATTTTTTGTCACTTTAGACTATGCCTCATCTTCCCATCATTTACTCAATCTCATCCCTAAGCTCAAATTAATTCAAAATCTAATACATAGTCATTCCCTTATGCTGTTCCACACTGCCCACTTTCACTCCACTCTACTCTTTCACTTCTCTCCCATCACCCTTTTTCCCTCTTTGCCCCCATTCCCAATTTGTCCTTCATTCACCAGTATTCACCCCCACACCCCAACCAATCCTATAGATCTCCCATTTAATGACACTCAGATTGTCCAAGACAGAAAAGACTGGTATATTGTTTAGGATTCATATTACCAGTGATGGTATATACTACAAATACCAGTGGCTTCAAAAGGATGGAAGGGGATTCCTCTTTTGCAAGCAGGTAGTTCAGGGCTAGTAAGGCAGCTTCAAGATCACCAAAGAAATGGCTCCTGTGCTGTTTCTCTGACTAACTCATCTGCTATCTTATGGTCCAAAATGATTACTCACAATTAGCCACACTTCCATAGTTTTGATGAAATGTTTCTCTCTCTTTTTTTAAA
The DNA here is from genome assembly GCF_003009895.1 of Hyaena hyaena. Taxonomy (NCBI): domain Eukaryota; kingdom Metazoa; phylum Chordata; class Mammalia; order Carnivora; family Hyaenidae; genus Hyaena; species Hyaena hyaena. The sequence continues at coordinate 75,904 of NW_024081381.1, read as the reverse complement.
GGTGAGCTCTACACCCAATGTGGGGCTTGAACTCATGACCCTGGGATCAAGAGTCACATGCTCTATTGACTGGGCCAGGCAGGAATCCCTTGATAAAATGTATCTTAAGAGCAATTGTAATGAGGACTCACTGGTGAGGTGGGGGGCCTGTGGGTGGGAGTGTCACATTGTACAGACTCTGTGGTGGGACCAGTGTTAGCTCTCCACACCTTCACCTAGCTACCTGCTGCTTAGACCACTGTATGAGGAGGTTGCATCTGCAAGGACTGATGGCAGAGGATGCCCAGGACAGAGTGGGAGTCTGAGTTTCTCAGCGCAGAAAAGCTGGCTTGACATAGCTTGTGGTTGTGAACTATGAACTCTGGAACAGTTGTGAGGGGCCGTATCCTGACTTAGGGACACTTCTGGAGCTGGCAATCACTGTACCCCAATACCCACCAACCCTAAAGGATTCTCCCTAAACATAGGGGTGTGTGTGTACAAGGTGGTGGGGGAATGGTGTTTGTAAGATGGAAGAGGCTAAGCTGGGATGGGACCTACAGGTCCAGCCCTTCCAACTCCCCACCTTCTAATGCATTTAGAGAGCTGACATGTTTTATACTCGAGAAGTGCTGATTCTTCAGGGAGCAAGAGACAGGAGTTACTCCTCTGTTTTTTCTCTTTGCTTTGTCTGCTAGAGAGCTCCATCTATATTTCTTTTCTTTAGTGTTTATTTACTTATTTTAAAGGGCAAAGGGCAGAGAGGGAGAGAATCTCAAACTCATGGACTTGGGACTCCATCTCATGAGCTGCGAGATCATGACATGAGCCAAAATCAGGAGTCAGACACCAACTGACTGAGCCATCCAGGCACCCTCCCCCACCTTTTAAAAAAAGTTTATTTTTTTATTTTGAGAATCCCAAGCAGGCTCTGCACTGTCAGCACAGAGCCCGATGCAGTGTTCAAACTCACAAACTGGTGAGATCATGACTTGAGCCAAAATCAAGAGTCGCATACTTAATTGACTGAGCCATCCTGGCACCCCACTCCATCTGTATTTCTGGTAAAAATGTTCCTTGGTTAGTTTTAATGGTTCTGGGATGAGGAGACTCAGACACTTTCTGGAAGTTCTGTGGGATAGTGAATAAACAAAAGAAAATTATTATTGGGTAGAAGTTAAGGATCCAACCCTGGAAAATTCTGTGACCTTGGGCAAATTACTAAGTCTCTCTGGGACTCAGTTTCCTCATCTGACAAGTGGGGGCCATGAGACTGTTCACACAAATAGCGGGGACTACCTGAGGTAGGTCATGTCGCATGCTTCACATGGCGTGTAGCACACAGGAGATACTGAGCTAGGTCTGAGTCTCATTATCATTTGCTGGGCTTGTTGTAAGAAACTACAGTGCTTTTCCCCCTTGCCCTCTGTGGTCTGTTCTCCAAAGTATCCTGTAGGTTATCTTCTAATTTTTCCTTCTTATTTAAAAAAAAAGCTTTATACATAAACATTTCTATTTTTATTTAAATAAAACACAAAGCACTTACTATGTGCCAAGCATCGTTCTAAACCCTTGACAAGTATCGATTCATTTGTCATTATCCCCATTTCATAGATGAGGAAACAGCACAGAGAAGAGTTCTGCCCTAGGTTACAAAGCTGGTAGGTGGGTGTTTGAAACCAGGCTGTCTCCATCATGTTTGGTTGGTTGGTTCTGTCTTCTTCCTTGCTATATTCCCAAAGTCTAGAATACTGTGGTCAGGAAGTGCTTAAGCAAATCCCCGTGAAGCTCATGTTCTAGTGGTGCAAGACTCACAATCACCGACAATGCAAGATTGCTTCCGATGGATCTTTAAAAAATCTTATCCCTCTTATGGCTTCCCATTACGTCTAGAATGAAACGAGCTGGGTTCCTACCAGAGGTGGCCCCACAGCATCTGGCCCCACCCACCCCTCCCACTCTCCCACTCTCCCACCTCTTACACTCCCAACACACTGCCATGATTTCCGTTCTTCTAACATGCCAATGTAGGTTTCACTTCTGGGCTTTTGGAACAGCCGTGCCCTCCACCAGAAAGCTCTTTGCTTCAGCTAGTTGTGTGACCGGCTCCTTTTGGTCAGCGTATCTGCCACCTCCAAGGAAAGGAGTTCTCTCCTGCCCATCCAGAGAAAGCATCCTGTCAGTCACCACTTAATAAATTCCCTACACCCTGGGGTGTGTGTGTTCTAGGTGGCCATTTATTTACCCTTTAACTTATTTATATACGGTCCTTCAAACTCCCAGCTCTAGCCACTGGGTGGAGCTAGTGTGACCTTTCCTTACCTCCCAGCCTTTGTGCACGCTGGGCAATGCTGCCACGCATCCCGGGTCTTCCTGTTCAATTACACCTGCAAACCTGATGCTGCCCTTCGGGTTCAAGACACCAAATTCCCGCCTGCCTGAATTTTTCTTAATTGGACAATTCCTCTTCCCGCCATAAGGAAAACGGTTTTCGAAATCTCAGGAGTGACGACCTCTGTAGAACAAAATAAACAACTGCTCCATAGGCAGTTAGCAGTCAGCGAGGTGAAGAGACACGGTGGGAACGGCCATCTCAAAGCTGCGACTGCGCGGGCGCAGAGATCGTCTTTTCGCGCATGCGCAGGCGCAAGCGCAGGCGCACACGCACGCGCACGCACACGCACACGTGCCGCGGCTCCCATCTCATTCGCGTCCCGCCGGCGGGAGGGGGGCCCAGTGGCGACTGTTGGCGGACGCGGGCTCATAGCCCCTTCTGAGCGTGCGCACACTCGGCTGCTGCAGCCCTGTAGGCTGCCGAGCCCGAGTCGGTCCCGAGGCGGAAGTGCTTCTCAGAGCCAGTTCTTGCGATGGTCTCCTCAGCGGTGAGCAGAAAGTCTGTTGTCGAGAGGGTGAGAGAAAGAGAGGGGGGTCGAGAGGACGAGTGCTAGCGGTGATGGGCTAAGTAATGAGGAGTTCTGGGGGATCGAAGGAAGGAAGATTTGGAGGGTCATTGATGTGGGGAGTTGTGGGGTGAGTGATTGGAGACTGAATGAAGGTCTCTGGGCATGATGGTGGCCAAAGTTATGGGACTAGTCAGGGTTGAATGGGGCTTATTAAACGTTGACTTTTACACGTTTTCCAGCCTAGTGACCTGCGCTAAGCGTTCATACGCACTCCTCAGGCCCCTCCTTAGGCGCGCCCGACCTTTCCCTTCCCCCTCTCCCCTTGCCCACGCCCCAACGTAGGGGCCTGGCGTGAATGATCCAGCCGAAGTGAATCTGCACCCGAAGGTTTTCTTCTGGCTCCTGGGCAAGCCGGCCCCAGTGAGGTGAGGAGAAGGTAGAGGTACCTCAGCGAACTCGGCTTGGGGGTGGGGTGGGCGAGGCTTGGTGCCGCGGCGTCTGAGAGGATCATCGGGCATAAAACGTCATGGGGATAATAGTTTTTAAAAGTTCGTTTTACCTGGTGTATAACAAATACTAACATTTTAATTACAGATTAATTAAAAATAGAGGAACAGAAAAATCAAAAGGAATTGATTTTTATCCCCTTGCATTGAAGTGTCCGGTCCATTCTTAGAAAGTTTTTAGTCAGTGTTAGGGGTATGCGTTTTTAAACTTTTAACAGTTTGAAAAGGGTTCCTGCAGTTTTATAACCTACCCTTTTTTCATTTAGGAGTTTACTGTGATTCAGCTTAAAAATTTATCCTATAACAGTAAAAACTTTTAATTTAGATATACGTACAGAGAAATATACAGATACTAAAGCATACAGTTCCATACAACATTTTTAATAGGTCCGTAGCATTTCACCCCTTGTATTTCCTTACTGATCTCTTACTCTGAGTCATATAAGATTAACTTTGGCATTCATAAAGTCAGTGCTGAGGTGAAGGGACTTAAACAGAGAAATTGTGATGCATTAGAATACATTCTTTCATTAGACAAAATGCCTAGAATTACAATTTCTGGGTCGGTACACAAGTATATATAGAAAAAACCCTTTTGTGTTAGATGCTCACGTGAGGAAAAGAGTCAAGAATATCCACTGGTGTTGTTAAAAAAAACCACATGGTTGCCCAGACTTGCACAGAATGGGCTCATGCCCCACTAGCGTGAAGAGATTTCTAGGCAGATAATTCTGGGCAGAAAAGCCTGATGGGTTCTCTCATATGCTGTACACTTCTCCATTCTTCCAGCTCAGCCTTCACACATCTCTGCCTTTTCCCGAGAAGAGTAGGAAATGGCCAAACCCCAGGTAAGTTTCTTCCTCTTTTTTTTTTTTTTTTTTTTTTTTTTTACCTTGGACATGATGAGCTACTTAGGAATCTCTGACCTAAAATAGGAAATTATTTGTAAATAAGCGTTAGGATCAGGGAAAATGAGAGACAGCAGCAAGGCCAAGATAGAAGGTAGACATGTGGAATACTTAGGGTGTGGCAGATACTAACACTGACCTACAGATTTCTCTTTGAGCCTCTGGCAGCCAGAGGGAAACTTAACCAAGAACCTAGCTCACCTTATTCATCAGGAGAGAGCACACCAAATTCAGGGAAGTAAAGGTTTCCTGTAATTGCCTTCCAAAGCATTTCTTTTCTGAATCTTCACGTGGATGGTAGAATTGTCTTCAACCACAGCCTGGTGATAAATGCAGTCCCTGGGTTCCTGCAGATATTTCTTGCAGCACTCCTCACTGAGCTGGAGACATAATGTCGAAGTGTCCTTTGGGAATGAAATATCTCAGGGAACTTGCTTTTCTTGAGATCATTTTTCCAAAGTGATTTTATCGGTTGGACTTTGGATTCTCCTTTGGCCAAGAAACAAAGTCCTACATATGCTCACAGCAATTAAAAAAAATTTTTTTAAATGTTTATTTTTGAGAGAGAGAGACAGACAGAAGGGGAGGGGCAGAGAGAGAAGAAGACACAGAATCTGAAGCAGGCTCCAGGCTCCGTGCCGTCAGCACAAAGTCTGACACGGGGCTTGGACCCACAAACTGTGAGATCATGGCCTGAGCCAAAGTTGGAGAAAATTTTTTTACTCCGCATAGTTCCCTGGAGATTCAGACAAGTTGTGTGTGTCAGTCCTTTCCTTTTTATTACTGGGTGGTATTCCATGGTATAGATGTACCATAGCTTACTTATTTATTCTTCTGTTGAAAATCATTTGCATTATTTCCAGTTTTTGGCAATTAGGAGTAAAACTACTTTAACATTCATACACAGGTTTTTGTGTGAACATGTGTTTTCATTTCTCTAGAATAAATATTGGATTTCTGGGTCATACGATAAGTATGGTTAACTTTTTAAGAATCTGCCAAATTGTTTTCCAGGATGGTTGAATCATTTTTCATTTCCACCAGCAGTGTATAAGAATTCTATTTCACATTTTTGCCAGCACTTGGTATTCTAAGTATTTTTTAAAATGTTTATTTATTTATTTTGAGAGAGAGCACAAGTGTGAGTGGGTGAGGGGCAGAGAGAGGGCAGAGAATCCCAAGCAGGCTGATTGTGACCTGAGCTGAAATCAAGGGTTGGACACGTAGCCAACTGAGCCACCCAGGTGCCCTGGTATTATCAGCATTTTTAGTTTTAGTCATTCTAGTAGTATTGTCAGTGTCTTATCATACCTTTAATTTGTGTTTCACTAATAGCTAATGATGTTAAGACCTTTATTTATGTTTCTTTACTTTTTGTATATCCTCTTTGGTGAAGTATTCAATCAAGTCATCTGCCCATCTTAAAATTGGATTTTTTGTTTTCTTGCTCTTGAAATTGGAGACTTATTTATGTATATTGTTTACAAGTCTTTTAGTCAGATATGTAAGATCCATATCTTTGTCAGGTACGTTTGTACATATTTGTAAATATTTCTTCAAGCCTCATTTTTTTATTCACTTAGCAGTGTTATTCACAGAGCAAGGATTTTTAAATTTGAAAATGGCCAATCCATGAATTACTTCATTCATGTATTATTATTTTGGCATCATGTTCAAGAATTCTTTGCTGGGTCCGGGGTGCCGGGGTGTCCCATTGGGTTGAGAATCTGACTCTTGATTTTGCCTCATGTCATAATCTCATGGTTCACGACTTCAAGCCCTGCATTGGGCTCTGTGCTGACAGTGCAGAGACTGCTTGGGACTCTTTCTCTCACCTCTGTCTGCCCTTCCCCTGCTTGCACTCGCGCGCTCTCTCTCTCTCTCTCAAACATTAAAAAATAATTCTTTATTGGATCCTAAGTCACAATAATTTTTTCCCGTTTCTTCTAAAAGTTTCATAGTTATAGGGTTTACATTTAGATCTATGATCTCTTTTGTGTTAATTTTTATATAAGGTGTGAGAGTTAGGTTGAGGTTCATTATTTTGTATATGGAATTCCATTTGTGCTAACCCCATTTGTTAAAAGGATCATTTTTCCTTTTTGAATTGCATTTGCAGTTTTGTCATAAATAAATTGACCGTATCTATGGATCTGTTTCTGGACTCTACTCTGTTGTATTGATTTATGTATCTAACCCTCTGCCAGTACCACACTTTTTTAAAAAGTTTTTATTGAAATTCCAGTTAGTTAACATACTGTGTAATATTAGTTTCAGGTGTACAGTATGTGATTCAACACTTCCGTACAACACCCTGTGCTCATCCCAACAAGTACCCTCCTAATCTCCATGCCCTGTTTAACCCATCCCCCCACCTACCTTCCCTCCGGTAACCCATCAGTTTGTTCTCAGTAGTTCACATCTGTTTCTTGGCTTGACTCTCTCACTTTTTCCCCTTTGCTTGTTTGTTTTGTGTCTTAAATTTCACATGAGTGAAATCATACGGTATTTGTCTTTCTCTGACTTATTTTACATAGCATAATATTCTCTGGCTCCATCCATGTTGCTGCAAATGGCAAGATTTCATTCTTTTAAATAGCTAGGGAATATTCCATATATATATAATATATATATATTATATATATATATACACCACATTTTCTTTTTTCATTCATCAGTTGATGGACGCTGGCCTGTTTCTGTAATTTGACTATTGCAGGTAATGCTGCTATAAACATCAGGGTGCAAGTTTCCCTTTGAATTAGTACTTTTGTATTCTTTGGGTAAATACCTAATAGTGTGATTGCTGGATCATAGGGTAGTTCTATTTTTAACTTTTTGAGAAACCTCTGAAACTGTTTTCCAGACTGGCTATACCAGTTTGCCCACCAATAGTGCAAGAGGGTTCCACCTGTTGTTTCTTGTGTTCTTGAGTTTAGCCATTCTGACAGGTGTGAAGTGATACCTCATTGTAGTTTTGATTTGTATTTCCCTGATGAGTGACGTTGAGCATCTTTTCATGGATCTGTTTGCTATCTGGATGTCTTCTTTGGAAAAATGTCTATTCATTTCTTCTGCCCATTTTTTAGTTGGATTATTTGTTTTTTTGGATGTTGAGTTTTATAAATTCTTTATATGTTTTGGACACCAGCCCTTTCTCAGATATGCCATTTGGAGATATCTTCTTCCATTCTGTAGGTTGCCTTTTAGTTTTCTTGACTGTTTTCTTTGCTGTGCAAAAGGTTTTTATATTGGTGTAGTCCCAATAGTTTATTTTGGTTTTGTTCCCTGGCCATAGAGACATATCTAGAAAGAAGTTGCTGGGGCTGATGTCAGAGAAGTTACTGCCTGTGTTCACTTCTAGGATTTTTATGGTTTCAGGTCTTATATGTTGTCTTTTATCCATTTTGAATTTACTTTTGTGTGTGTGGTATAAGAAAGTCGTCCAGTGTCCTTCTTCTGCATATTACTGTCCAGTTTTCCCAACACCTTTTGTTGAAGAGATACTATTTTTCCTTTTGGATATTCTTTCCTGCTTTGTCTGGGATTAATTAACCATATAATAGTTGTGGGTTCTATTCTGTTCTATTGATCTATGTGTCTATTTTTGTGCCATTAGCACACTGTTTTAATCACCAAACCTTTGTAATATAATTTGAAGTCTGGAATTGTGATGTCTCCAGCTTTGCTTTGCTTTTTCACTGTTGCTTTGGCTGTTTAGGGGCTTTTGTGGTTTCATACACATTTTAGGATTATTTGTTCTAGCTCTGTGAAAAATGCTTGTATTTTGATAGGGGTTGAGTTAAATGTCCTTCGGATAGTAGAAACATTTTAACAATATTTGTTCTTCCAGTCTGTGAGTACTGATTGTCTTCTCATTTCTTTGTGTCATTTCTGTTTCTTTTATCAGTGTTTTATAGTTTTCAGAGCACAGATCCTTCACCTCTTTGGTTAGGTTTATTCCTAAATATCTTATTGTTTTTGGTGCAGTTGTACATGGGACTGATTCCTCAATTTCTCTTCTGCTTCATTATTGGAATATAGAAATGCAGCTGATTTCTGTATGTTGATTCTCTTTCCTGCAATTTTACTGAACTTGCTTATCAGTTCTAGCGTTTTTGTTTTGTTTCTTTTTTTTTTTGGTGGAATTTTTGGGTTTTCTGTGTATAGTATCATGTCATCTGCAAATAGTGAAAGTTGTACTTCTTCCTTGCTGATTTGGATGCCTTTCATTTCTTTTTGTTATCTAATCACTGCGGCTAGGACTTCCAGTACGATGTTGAATAAAAGTGAGAGTGGACGTCCCTGTCTTGCTCCTGACTGTAGAGGAGAAGGTCTTAGTTTTTCCCCATTGAGGATGATATTAGCTGTGGGGTTTTCACGTATGGCCTTTATAATGTTGAGGTATGTTCCCTCTCAACCTACTTTCATGAGAGTTTTTATCATGAATGGGTGTTGAACTTGGTCAAATGCTTTGTCTGCATCCATTGAAATGATCATATGGTTCTTAACCTTTCTTTTTTAAAAAAAATTATTAAACATTTATTTATTTTTGAGAGAAAGAGACCGAGACGAGCAGAGGAGGAGCAGAGAAGAGAGGGAGACACAGAACCCAAAGCAGACTCTAGTCTCTGAGCTGTCAGCACAGAGCGAGATGTGGGGCCCAAACCCACAAACGGCGAGATCATGACCTGAAGTTGGACACTTAACCAATTGAGCCACCCAGCCACCCCTTAACCTTTCTTTTCTTAATGTGATGTATCATGTAGATTGATTTGCAAATATCGCAACCCAGGAATAAATTCCACTTGATTGTGGTGAATGATATTTTTCATGTATTTTTGGATTTGGTTTGGTAGTATTTTATTGATAATTTTTGCCTCCATGTTCATCAAGAATGTTGGCCTGTAGTTCTTTTTTTTATTTTTAAATTTTTTGTTGGTTTATGTAGTTTTCGAGAGAAAGAGAGCGTGGGAGCGAGCATGAGTCGGGGAGGGGCACAGAGAGGAGACACAGAATTCGAAGCAGGCTCTAGGCTCTGAGCTGTCAGCACAGAGCCCAACACAGGGCTTGAACTCATGAACTATGAGATCACGACCTGAGCCGAAGTCGGCACTTAACCAACTGAGCCACCCAAGTGCCCCTAGTCTGTAGTTCTCTTTTTTAGTGCTTTCTATGTCTGGTTTTGGTATCAGGGTAATGCTGGCTTCATAGAATGAATTTGTAAGTTTTCCTTCCTTTTCAGTTTTTTGGAATAGTTTGAGAAGAATAGGTATTAACCCTTCTTTAAATGTTTGGTAGAATTAGGGGCACCTGGGTGGCTCAGTCAGTTAAGCATCTGACTCTTGATTTCAGCTTCGGTCATGATCTCACAATTCATGAGTTTGAGCCCTGCATTGGCACACTGCACACTGTCAGTGTGGAGCCTGCTTGGGATTCTCTCTCTCTCTCTCCCTTGCTCTCTGCCCCTCCCCCACTTTTTTTTTATTTTCTCTCTCTCTCTTTCTCCAAATAAGTGAATACATAAACTTTAGCTAATTAATTTTTTAAAAAGCCTTAAATGTTTAGTAGAATTAGCCTGGGAAGCTGTCTGGCCCTGGACTTTTGTTTGTTAGGAGTTTTTTGATTACTGATTCAGTTTCTTTGCTGGTTATCAGTCTGTTCAAGTTTTCTGTTTCTTCCTGTTTCAGTTTTGGTAGCTTATATATTTGTCGGAATTTATCCATTTCTTCCAGGATGTCCAGTTAGTTTGTGTATAGTTTTTCATAGTATTCTCTTATAACTGTTTGCTTTTCTGTGATATTGGTTGTTCTTTGTTGTCTCTCATTTGTAATTTTATTTATTAGTGTCCTTTCTGTTTTCTTTTTGATAAGTCTGGCTAGAGGTTTATCAATTTTATTAATTTTTTCGAAGAAATAGTTCCTGGTTTCACTGATTTGTTCTGTTGGGTTTTAAAATTTTTTTAAATGTTTGTTTAGTTTTGAAGGAGAGAGAGACAGAGCATGAGCAGGGGAGGGGCAGAGAGAGAGGGAGACACAGAATATGAAGCAGGCTCCAGGCTCTGAGCTGTCAGCACAGAGACCAGCACATGGCTTGAACGTGCAAACTGTGAGATCATGACCTGATGAGCCAAAGCTGAATGCAGGCTTCATTTGTTCTTTTTCTAGCTCCTCTAGGTGTAAGATTAGGTTTTTATTTGAGAGTTTTCTTGCTTCTTGAGGTAGGCCTGTATTTCTACATACTTCCTTCATAGGATTGCTTTTGTTGCATCCCAAAGGCTTTGGACCAGTGTGTTTTAATTTTCATTTCTTTTCATGTATTTTTAATTTTTTTCTTTGATTTCTTTGTTGACCCATTATTGTTTGGTAGCATTATTGTTTAATCTCCATGTATTTGTGATCTTTCCAGATTTTTTCTTGTTGACTTCAAGTTTCATGGCATTGTGGTCAGAGAACCACATGGTATGAGTGGTATGATTTCAGTCTTTTTTTGTATTTGTTGAGGCCTATGTTGTGACCTAATATGTGATCTATTCTGGAGAATGTCCCACGTGCCCTTGAAAGGAATGTATATTCTGCTATTTTGGAATGGTATGTTCTGAGTGTATCTGTTAAGTCCATCTGGTCCAATGTGTCATTCAAAGCCATTGTTTCCTTGTTTATTTTCTGTTTAGGTGATCTGTTCCTTGATGTAAGTGGGATGTTAAAGTTCCCTATTATTATTGTATTATTATCAATTAATTCCTCTATGTTTATTGTTAATTGTTTTAAGTATTTAGGTTCTCCCATGTTGGGTACATCAGTGTTTACAATTGTTAGATCTATTTTTGGGAGAGAGAGAGAGAGATCATGTGCTTGAGTCGGGGAGGGATGAGGGGAAGAGAGAGAAAGGGAGAGAGACAGAGAGGGAGAAAATCTTAAGCAGGCTCCATGCTGAGCTTGTGTAACTTAATCTCACAACTGTGAGGTCATTACCTGAGCCAAAATCAAGAGTTGGATGCCTAACTGACTGAGCCACCCAGGTGCCCCCAATGGTTAGATCTTATTGGGTTGTCCCCTTTATTATGATGTAGTGCCCTTCTTAATCTCTTGTTACGGTCTTTGTTTTAAAGCCTACTTGTCCAGGATAAATGTTCCTACTCCTTCTTTCTTTTCACATCCATTTGTGTGATAAATTTTTCACTGTCCCTTCACTTTCAATCTGCAGGTGTCTTTAGGTCTAAAATGAGTCTCTTGGGGACACCTGCATAGCTCAGTCAGTTAAGCATCCATCTTCAGCTCAGGTCATGATCTTATGGTTCCTGAGTTCGAGCCCCATATTGGGCTTTGTGCTAACACCCCAGAGCCTGGAGCCTGCTTTGGATTCTGTGTCTTCCTCTGTTCCTCCCCTTCTCGCACTCTCTCAGAAATAAATAAAGATTAAATAAACAATAAAATGAGTCTCTTGTATTGGGTGCCTGGATGGCTCAGTGGGTAGAGCATGTGACTCTTGATCTTGGGGTTGTGAGTTCAAGCCCTACAGTGGGTGTAGAGATTACTGAAAAAATAAAATCTTCAAAAAGTGAGAAGTAAAATGAGTCTCTTGTAGGCAGCATATAGATGGTCTTGGTATTTTTTATCCATTCTGACACCCTATGTTTTTTGATTGGAGTTTTTTGTCCATTTACATTAGAGCAATTATTAATAGATATGTATTTGTTGCCATTTTATTTCTTGCTTTGTCAGAGTTTGTGGAGATTTTTTCTGTTCCTTTCTGGTCTTTGTCACTTTTGGCCTTTCCATTCCACTCAAAGCATCTCCTAAGTATTTCTTGCAGAGCATGTTTAGTGGTCACAAACTCTTTAATATTTGTTTGTCTGGGAAATTCTTTGTCTCTCATTTTGTTCTGAATGATAGCTTTGCTAGATAGAGTATATACTTGGCTGCAGATTTTTCCCACTCAGCACTGTGAATATATCATGCCTGGTCTATTTACATTCAGAGTAATTATTGATAAATATGTATTTTATTTGTATTACTTGTTTTGTGGTTGTTTCTGGAAATTTTCTCTGGTCTTTTCTTGTTTTTCATGTGTTGCTAATTTTCTTTAAAATTGTTCTTAATGTTTATTTATTTTGAAGGAGAAAGAGACAGTGTGAGAAGGGGAGGGGAAGACAGAGAGGGAGATAGAGAATCTGAAGCAGGCTCCAGGCTCTGAGCTGTCAGCACAGAGCCCAATGTGGGGCTTGAACTCACGAGTCATGAGATGATGACCTGAGCCAAAGTTGGATGCTTAACCTACTGAGCCACCCAGGCGCCCCCATTTTGTTAATTTTCTTTTAGTGATATATTTGGATTTCTTTTTATTCTTTGTATGGTTATTAGTGGTTTTTGATAGAAACTTACCAGTAGGTTTGTGTATAACATCTTCTGCAAATAGCAGTATATATTGATGGTCATTCCGGTTTGAACCCATTCTTTTCTTGTCCCCACATTTTAGGTGTGTTACTATATTTTATATCCTTTTTTGTGTGAGTTCCTTCACTGATTTTTTGCAGAAATATTCTGATTTTACAGAAATATTTTTTACTGCTTTTGTTGTGTTTCCTGCCCGTATACTGTCACTTTTGGGGGTTTTGTTTATTTAACTTCTTTTTAAATGTTTATTTTTGAGAGAGAGTCTGAGCATAAGTGGGGGACGGGTAGAGAGAGGAAGACACAGAATTCAAAACAGGCTCCAGGCTCTGAGCTGTCAGCACAGAACCAGACATGGGGCTCAAACTCATGAATGGTGAGATCATGACCTGAGCCAAAGTTGGACACTTAACTGACTGAGCCACCCCAGGCACCCCTTTTAATTTTTTTTTTTAATTTATTTAGAGAGAGAGTGAGTACATGCACGGGTGAGGGAGACAGAGAGGGAGAGAATCTGAAGCAGGCTCCATGCTGTCAGTGCAGAGCCTGATGCGAGGCTCAGTCTTATGAACTGCAAGATCATGACCTAAGCTGAAATCAAGAGTCGGATGATTGGGGCACCTGAGTGGCTCAGACAGTTAAGCAGCCAACTTCTGCTCAGGTCATGATCTCATGGTTCCTGAGTTCAAGCTCCACATCATGTTCTGTGCTGAAAGCTCAGAGCCTGCTTTGGATTCTTTGTCTCCCTCTCTTTCTACCCCTCCCACTCTCACGCTCTGTCTCTCCCAAAAATAAATAAAAACATTTTTAGAAAAGATTCAGGGGCACCTCAGTGGCTCAGTCAGTTGAGCGTCCAACTATGGCTCAGTTTATGCTCTCACAGTTCTTAGGTTCAGGCCCCACATCAGGCTCTATGCTGACAACCTGGAGCCTCTTCTCTCTGCCTCTCCTCCACTCTCACTCTGTCTGTATCTCTCTAAAAAATAAATAAATATTTTAAAAAAGAGATGATTAACAGAGCAACCGAGACACCCCTATATTGTCACTTTTGGCCTCTCCTTTCCACTCAAAGGCTCCCCCTTAATATTTCTTGCAGGGCTGGTTTAGTGGTCACATGCTCCTTTAGTTTTTGTTCAGAAAACTTTTTCTCTCCTATTCTGAAGGATAGTCTTGCCAGATAGAGTATTCTTGGCAACAGATTTTTCCATTCAGCAATTTGAATATATCCTGCCACTCCCTTCTGGCTTGCCAAGTTTCTGTTGATAAATCAGCTAGCCTTATGGATCGTCCCTTCTAATTAAGGACTATTTTTTTTATGATTTTATTTTTTCAATTAGCAATAATCGCGCCTCGGATAAACCTCATTGGCTACGATACTGCCACTGCGCAAAGCTATGATTTTGTGTTTTAACTAACCTCTACACCCAACCTGGGGTTTGAACCCACAACCCTGAGGTCAAGAGTCAGATGTTCTACTGACTGAACCAGCCAGGCACCCCTTAGGACTTCTTTTGTCTTGCTGCTTTTATGATTTTTTTTCTTTATCAGTATATTTTACACATTTAGTTACAATATGTCTTGCTGTTGACCTGCCTTTGTTGATTTTGATGGGAGATCTCTGTGCCTTGTGGTTATGGATGTCTGTTTCCTTCCCCAGATTAGGGAAGTTTTCAGCTATTATTTCTTCAAATAAATTTTCTGCCTCCTTTTTTGTCCTCTTCTGGGACTCCTATAATGCAAATGTTATGTTTGATGGAGTCACTTTGAGTTCCCTAATTCTGTTCTCATGTTATATAATTCTTCTTTTTCTTCAGCTATATTACTTTCCATTAGTTTGTCTTTTAGGTCACTAATTTGTTTTTCTGTTTCTTCCAACCTGCAGTTCATTGCATTAGGGGTGTTTCTGATCTCATTTATTGCATTCTTCATCTCTGATTGATTTGTTTTTCACTCTTTCATCTCTTTGATAAGCATCTCACTGATGTCGTCTATTTTTTGTCTCAAACCCAGTGAATATCTGTATGATTGTTGCTTTAAATTATCCATCAGGCATATTACTTATATCTGTTTTGCTTAGATCTCTGGCCATGGCCTTACCTTGTTTCATTTGAGATAAATTCCTTTGTATTCATATTTTGTCGAAGTCTCTGTCTTTTTCTGTGTGTTAGAGAAGCCAGTTATGTCTCCTGCTCCTGAAAGTAATGGTCTTATGAAGAGGCTGTGTAGTGCCCAGGGCGTGGTGCTTTAGGGGGTGTCTGTGGTGTGTGCTGCCTGTATCTGCTCTTAGGTTCTGGCTGCTCTGTCCTTCCAGCCAGTCATCTGCAGAGGCTCTCCTTGCCTGCTGTGAACAGTGTTAGGTCACTGGCCTGAATGTGGTGAGTTTTAACTAGTTGTGCTCTGGTTTTCTTGTTATTTTATTTTTTTAGTTTTTTTCTTTTTTTTTTACATTTTTTTAAGGTAATTTTATTTGTTTATTTTTTTTAATGTTTTATTTATTTCTAGGAGAGAGAGAGAGAGACAGCGTGAGCAGGGGAGGGCCAGAGAGAGAGGGAGTCACAGACTGAAACAGGCTCCAGGCTCTGAGCCGGCAGTCAGCACAGAGCCCGACGCGGAGCTCGAACCCACGAACCGCGAGATCATGACCTAAGCGAAAGTCGGACGCTTAACCGACTAAGCCACCCAGGCGCCCCTTTTTTTACATTTTTTAAATATTTGTTTATTTCTGAGAGAGACAGAGTGCGAGGAGGGGAAGGGCAGAGAGAGAAGAAGACACAGAATCCGAAGCAGGCTTCAGGCTCTGAGCTGTCAGCACAGACCCGGATGCGGGGCTCAAACCCACAAACCACGAGATCATGACCTGAGCCGAAGTCGGATGCTTAACTGACTGAGCCACCCAGGCGCCCCTCTGGTTTTCTTGTTAAATGAGACTTGTCACCACCTTCAGTAGAACTGAGGCCCTGCAGAACTCTCTGGTTGGGAGACGTGGTATGGACAGGGGTTTGTGCTGATCTTCAGGAGGAGGGGCTTGCCGTGGTGAGACTGAGGCCGACCTGACTGAGAAGGGCAGTTCCACCTGAAAGCAGGGGCGCGGAGCTTAGTGTAAGCAAGCTAGGTAGTTAGTGTCGGTACTCTGCTGCTTCCCACAGATGGCTCTGTGTGTGCTGATGGGTGGGGGGTAACCTCCATTACCATACTATTTTGATTACTACACCTTTGTAGTATAGTTTAAAGTCAGGGAGCATATCATCTAACTGTTCTATCTCAAGATTGCTTTGTCGCTTGGGGATGTTTTTTGGTTCCTAAAACAGAAGTTTAGGATTATTTTTTCTAGTTCTATGAAAAATGCCGTTGGCATTTTGGTAGGGATTACATTAAATCTATAGATTGCTTTAGCTGTGGCATTTTAACAATATTATTTCTTTAAATCTATGAGCATGGTATGTTTCCATTTTATTGTGTGTCGTCTTCAATTTCCTTCATCAATGGCTCCTGGTCTTCAGAATCCATGTCTTTCACATCCTTGGTTAAATTTATGCCTAGGTGTTTTATTCTTTTTGGTGCACTTGTAAATCTGATTGTTTTCTTGGTTTGGTTTTAGTGTATAGAAACACAACAGATTTCTGATTATTAATTTTGTGTCCTACAACTTTACTGAACTTATTTTAATAGTTATTTGGTGGCATCTTTAGGGTTTTTAATATAATAGCATGTCATTTGCAAATAGTGACAGTCTTACTTCCTATTTAGATGCCTTTTATTTCTTTTTTTCCCTGAATAATTACTGTGGCTAGGCCTTCGAGTATTGTGTTGAATCAAAGTGGTGAGTGGACAGCCTTGGGTTGTTTCTGATCTTAGAGGAAAGGCTTTCAGCTTTTCACTGTTGAGTATGGTATTAGGTGTGGGCTTGTCATATCTGGCCTTTATTGTGTTGAGATACATTCTCTGTATACCCACTTTGTTGAGGGTTTTTATCATAAATGGATGTTGAAGTTTGTCAGATGCTTTTTTTGATGAATCACATTGATCGATGTGTGCATGTTGAACCATTCTTGTATACCTGGAATGGATCCCACCTGGTCATGGGGTATGATCCTTTACATGTTATTATTGACGTTGAATTTGGTTTGCTAATATTTATTTGAGGACTTTTGCATTTATGTTCATCAGGGATACTGGTTGGTAATTTTTTTTGTAGTGTCTTTGGTTTTTGTATCAGGGTAATGCTGGCTTTGTAAAGTGAGTTTGGAGATGTTCCTTCCTCTTCAAGATTTAGAATAATTTGAGGAAGCCAACTTGACCTGGACTTTTGTTTATTGGGAGTTTTTTGATTACTGATTCAATTTTGTTATAAATAATTGGTCTATTCAGATTTTCTTCATGATTTAGTCTTAGGAAGACTAGGAATGTGTTTCTAGGAATTTGTCCATTTCTTCTAGGTTGTCTGATTGGTAGTGTATAATTGTTTATTGTATTCTCTTATTATCCTTTTTATTTCTGTGGTATCAGTTGTAATTTTTCCTCATTTGTTTCTGATTTTATTTGGGCTCTCTTTGAATCTGGCTAAAGATTTGTTTATCTTTTCAAAGAACCATCTTTTAGTTTCATTGATCTTTTCTATTGTTTTTTGTTTTTTTGTTTTTTAGTTTCGATTTCATTTATTTCCATTCTGATCTTTATTCTTTCCTTTCTAATACTAACTTTGGACTTAATTTTTCTTTATTCGCTTAAGTGTTAAGACAAATTGTTTATTTGATGTTTTTCTTGTTTCCTGAGGTAGACCTGAATTGCTGTGAACTTCTCTCAGAACTGCTTTTGCTGTGTTCCAAAGATTTTGGAACATTGTGTTTCCAGTTTCATTTGTCTTATGTTATCTTTTGATTTCTTTTTGATTTGTTCATTGGTTGTTTAGTAGCCTGTTGTTTAGTCTCCAAATGTTTGTGTTTTTCCATTTGTTTCTTGTAATTGATTTTTAGTTCATAGTGTTGTGGAAAAGATGCTTGATATGATTTCAGTCTTGTTAAATTTATTAAGACTTGTTTTGAGATTTAACACGTGGTCTATCCTGCAGAATGTTCTCTGTGCACTCGAGAAAAATGTGTATTCTCTTGTTTTTTAATGTTTATTTATCTTAGAGATAACACAAGCAGGGGAGGGACAGAGAGAGAGGGAGACACAGGATGGATCCGAAGCAGGCTTCAGGCTCTGAGCTGTCAGCACAGAGCCCGATGCAGGGCTTGAACTCATGAACTGTGAGATCATAACCTGGGCAGAAGTCTGAAGCTTAACCAACTAAGCCACCTAGGCACTCCTCTATCCCTTTACTTTCAGTCTGAGTGTGTCCTTAGGTTTGAGTCTCTTGTAGGTAGCATATAAAAGGGTTTTTTCCCCATTCATCCACCCTTTGTTATTTGATTGGATCATTTAGTAGATTTACATTTAATTATGGATAGGTGTGTACTTTTTGCCATTTTGTTAATTGTTTTCTGGCTGTTTTTATGGTTCCTCTCTGTTCTTTCTTCCCTTGTGGTTTGTTTTCTTTAGTGTTATCTTTAGATTCCTTTCTCTTTTTATGTATTTACTGTAATTTTTTCTTTGTGGTTACTGTTAGGTTCAGATACAACATGTATGTAACTGATTTTTGAATTGACAGTAAATTAATTTAAAAAATTTTTTTTATGTCTTTATTTTATTTTGAGAGACAGAGAGCAAGTGGGGGAGAGGCAGAGAGAGAGGGAGACACAGAATCCGAAGTAGACTTCAGGCTCCAAGCTGTCAGCACAGAGCCCGACGCGGGGCTCGAATCCACGGACTGTGAGATCATGAAGTCGGACACCCAACCGACTGAACCATCCAGGCGCTCCGACAGTAAATTAATTTTGAACACATTCCAAAGCTTTACATTTTTACTCTTCCTTTCTACATTTTAGATTTTTGATGATACAATTTATATCTTTTTATTTTATGTTTCTCTTAACTAATTATTTTCCATTAATTTTACTACTTCTTTACCCTTCATACTTGCTTTATAAGTCATTGATCTACTACCTTTAATTTTTATCTACCGTTTCTATTTTCACTTTTGTATGTTTTTTTTTTAATTAAGTAGTGCCTTTTCTTCTTAGCTTAGAAAAGTCCCTTTAACATTTCTTGTAAGGCCAGTTTAGTGGTGAATTCTGTTAGATTTGCTTATCTGGAAACCTCTTAATCTCCTTCAATTCTGAATGATAACCTTAATGGGTAGAGAATTCCTGGTTGGCAGTTTTTCCCCTTTTAGTACTTTGACTATGTCGCTCCACTCCCTTCTGATCTGCAAAGTTTCTGCGGAAAAGTCTGAAAGCCTTATGGGGTTTCCTTTGTATGTAATATGTTGCTTTTCTCTTACTGCTTTTAAGATTTTTCTTGTTATCCTTGGGGTGCCTGGATGGCTCAGTCGGTTGAGCCTTTGACTCTTGGTTTTGGCTCAAGTCATGATCTCATGGTTCATGGGTTTGAGCCCCACATCGGGCTCTGTGCTGACAGTGTGGAGCCTGCTTGGAATTCTCTCTCTCCTCTCTCTGCTCCTCCCTGCCTCATGCATCTGCATGTACCCTCTCTCTCTAAATAAATAAATAAATAAACTTTAAAAAAAAGAGATTTTCTCGTTATCCTTAACTTCTACCATTATAATTGTGTAATGTGTCCTGGTGTGTTTTTCCTTAGGTTCATCTTATCTTGAACTCTCTGGGCTTCTTGAACTTGGATGTCTGTATCCTTCCCCAGGTTAGGGAAGTTTTCAGCCACTGTTTCTTCAAATAATTTTTCTGATCCTTTTTCTCTTCTCCTTCTGGAATTCCTACAGTGCAAATATTACTCTGCTTAATGTTGTGCCAGTGGTCCTTTAAGGTATCATTACTTTTAGTTCTTTTTTTTAAACCTTGCTGCTCTTTCTGGGTGTTTTCCGTTTGCTTTGTCTCACTGTTCTCTGATTTGTGTTTCTGTTTCATCCATTCACCTTTGAACCCCTCTACTGTATTTTTCAGTTTAGTTATAACTTCCGTTTGGTACTTATATTTTTTTCTTTTTGTTGAAGTTCTTACTGTGTTCATCTGTTCTTCTGAGATCAGTGAGCATCTTTATGACCATCACTTTGAATCCTTTATTGGAGAGGTTGCTAATCTCTATTTCATTAAGGTCTTTTTCTGAGGATTTACCTTCTTATTTGGTTCAGAACATATTCCTTTGTCTCTTCGTTTTGCCTGTTTCTCTGTTTGTCTGTATATATTAGGTAAAACAGCTATCTCCCTCAGTCTTGAGGGAGCAGTATTGTGTAGGAAGTGTTCCATGTGTGTAGGAAATGTTCCATGTGGCCCAGAATTCTCTCTTGGCCACCAGAGTCTGGCACTCTATGGGTGTCCCTTGTGATAGGGCCATAGCCGCTGTGTGGGGAGGTCAGGGCTCAGGGCATGTGGCTGGGCTGCTTCATGGGGAGAGTGGGATTCAAACTGTGTGCCCATCCATTGTGGCTTGGGCTCTGCATGGGGAGGGCAGGGCTCGGGGCACTCGCCCTCTCCCATTTGCAGCTTAGCCACTATGTGGGAAGGTAGGGATCAGCTCATTGACCTGGCCTGTTTGCACCTTGGCCGCTGAGCAAGGAGAATGAGGCTTGGGATGGTCACCTGTCCTCCCTGTGGCTTGGTCTCTGAAAAGGTTGCATGGTGCTTAGGGCACTTGCCCAGCCCTATTGTGGGTTAGGCACTTTGCAGGATGGGTGGGGTGCTAGCCCAGCCCAGTTACGGCATGGCATGGGCAGAGCATGCCCTCTGGTGCTAGTAAGCACCAAAAATGGTGCCTGTTGGTTTCATCACCATCAAATTAGGATGAGATTGCTAAAATGCCAGTGCCTCCATCCCCAGATAAAGTCCTTGTAAGTTCCTGCCTCTGTGGCAGCTGCTTTGAGTGGGACCTACAGTTCTGTGATTCTCCTGATCTTAATCCCCATTGGTTGTCAAAACCAGACATTTTGGGGGTTTATCTTTCTGATGCTGGCCCCCAGGGTTGGGGGTTGCTGAAGTGGGGCACAATCCCTTTACCCTTTGAGTACAGTTCCGTATTTTTGGGATCCCTTCTGATTGTGGGGTTACCACGTCTGGGGTGGGTTTCCAGGCAAGACTCTGTCATTGCCTCTCCTGCCCTTGTCAGTGTGTCTCCTTGTCTTTTGTTATGGAGGCGCTGTTCATCTAGTTCTCAGGTCCTTTTTGGAGGAAAATTATTCCGTATATAGCTGGAAGTTTGTTGCGTCCACGGGAGGAGGTGATTTCATGGTCTTCCCACAAGGCCACCTTGAACTCCTCTCTCTTGCAGTTTCCTGATATTAAGTATCTTTATATGTACTTATTTGTTATTTATGTATCTGTTTTGGCTTAATATCTTTCTTTTGCCTTTTTTTTATTTTTTTATTTTTTACTTTTTTTAATGTTTATTTACTTTTGAGAGAGAGAGACAGAGACAGAATCTGAAGCAGGCTCCAGGCTCCAAGCTGTTAGCACAGAGCCTGACACAGGGCTTAAACTCACAAGTGAGATCGTGACCTGAGCCGAAGTTGGACACTTAACCGACTGAGCCACCCAGGCGCCCCAACCTTTTTGTTTTTAGTTTTGAGAGTTCTTTATATATTCCCAATACAACTTTTTTTTTGGCCAGAATGTGATTTGTAAATATTTTCTTTCATTCTGTGGCTTTTTCTTCTCTTAATAATGTGTTTGAATTTTGCTGTCCCACCTAAGAAATATTAGGCTACGCTAAGGTTAAAAAGATTTTCTCCTGGGGCACCTGGGTGGCTTAGTCAAGCATCTGACTTTCGCTTAGGTCATGATCTCGCGGTTTGTGGGAACGAGCCCCGCGTCGGGCTCTGTGGTGACTGCCAGCTCAGAGCCTGGAGCCTATTTCAGAGTCTGTGTCTCCCTCTCTCTCTGACCCTCCCCTGCTCACGCTGTCTCTCTCTCTCTCTCCTAGAAATAAATAAAAAAATATATAAAAAAATAAAAAAATTAAAAAAACATATTTTCTCCTATATTTTCTTCTCAAAATTTTACCGGTTTAGATTTAACATTTAGGTCTCTGATCTATTTTGAATCTTTATTTTTTTTTTAATATTTTTTATTTATTTCTAGGAGAGAGAGAGTGAGAGAGAGCGTGAGCAGGGGAGGGTCAGAGAGAGAGGGAGTCACAGACCGAAAGAGGCTCCAGGCTCTGAGCTGGCAGTCAGCACAGAGCCCGACGTGGGGCTCGAACCCACGAACCGCGAGATCATGACCTAAGCGAAAGTCGGACGCTTAACCGACTAAGCCACCCAGGCGCCCCATCTATTTTGAATCTAAGTTTTATATATATTGGAGGTATTTACCAGTGTTCTTTTTTAATGCATATTTATATCCAGTTGTTCCAGCACCGTTTGTTGAAATGGGAACCCCCATTTTCCATTGAACTGCCTTTGTACTTTTTTAAAAGATTATTTATTCATTTTTGAGAGAGAGAGAGAGTGTGGGAACTGGGGAGGGGCAGGGAGAGAGAATCCCAAGTAGGCTCTGCATTGTCAGCATGGAGCCCAATGCGGGGCGTGAATCCATAAACCATGAGATCATGACCTAAGCCGAAATCAAGAGTTGGACACTCAACTGGCTGAGCCACCCAGACACCCCTGCCTTTGCACTTTTGTCAAAAGTAATGTTTAAATATAAAGAGATAAAGTACGTTTAATTATATGTGAAATGCAGTTTATAAATGAACAAATTGCATTATCACAAAGTGAACACACCATGTAGTCACCCTCCAGGTCAAGATTAAAACAACGAGGGGTGCCCGGGTGGCTCTATCGGTTAAGTGTCCCGACTTCGGCTCAGGTCATGATCTTATCATTCGTGGGTTCGAGCCCTGCGTCGGTCTCTGTGCTGACAACCAGCTCAGAGCCTGGAGCCTGTTTCAGATTCTGTATCTCCCTCTCTCTCTGCTCCTCCTCTGCTCATGCCATCTCTCTTTCTCTTAGAAATAAATAAAACATTAAAATAAATGAAAAAAAAAGAAAAGATTAAAGCATAACGAAGACCTCTGAATCCCTATTCCTGTCCTTTCCCAAGCAGAATCACCCTCCTGACTTTTAACATCATGGATTGGCCTTGCCTGTTTCCTTACTATTTTTAAACAGAATCATGCAATGTGTATTCTAGTGTCTGGATTCTTTTGTTCATCAGTACATCTGCGAGACATCTGTGTTGGATGTGCAGTTGTAGTTCATTTATTTTACCACCCAGGATCCCATTGAGTAACTGTGCCACAGTTTACCCATTGTGTTGTTGAGGGACATTTGAATTTTCTCCACAATTTCATTTTAGAAGTAGTGCTTCTGTAAATATCCCTGTACTTGTTTTCTAGAGCATATGTACATGATTTTCGTTAAGCTGTGTACCTAGAAGTAAATTCTACTGTGCTGGGTCATAGTGTATGGAAATCATTAACTTTAGTAAACAGCACCAAACTGTTTCCCCAAGCAACTCGGCCAGTTTATATTCCTACTAAGTATGTGAGAGTCCTCATTTCAACACAATCTTCTGATATTTTAGTCTGCTTAATTATAACCTTTCTAGTGGGGGCGTAGTAGTGTCTCAGCATGACTTAAAATTTCATTTATCTGAGTGCTCATTGGGTTGAGTATGCTTAAATGGTTACCTGAGTGCTAAGGGGGCTAAGTACATTTTCTTATATTCATAGGTCATTGAGGTTTTCTTTTTTTTTTAATTTTTAATGTTTTATTTATTTCTGAGAGAGAGAGAGACAGCACGAACATGAGAGGGTCAGAGAGAGAGGGAGATACAGAATCAGAAACAGGCTTCAGGCTCTGAGCTAACTATCAGCACAGAGCCCAACGCGGGGCTTGAACCCACGAACCGTGAGATCATGACCTGAGCTGAAGTCGGACGCTTAACCAACTGAGCCACCCAGGCACCCCGAGGTTTCCTTTTTAGTGAAGTACATATTCATATCTGTTCTCTGGTTTTCTGTATTGTTTGTGTGTTTCTTATTGATTTGTAGGGCTTTTGTATGTTCCAGATAAGATCCCTTTATCACTTTTTTTGAAGGTTTTTTTTTTAATGTTTATTTTTGAGAGAGCGAGAGACAGAGTGAGTGGGGGAGGAACAAAGAGAGAGAGGGAGACACTGAATCTGAAGCAGGCTCCAGACTCTGAGCTGTCAGCACAGAGCCCAACGTGTGGCTCAAACCCACAAACTGTGAGATGGTGACCTGAGCCAAAGTCGGAAGCTTAACCAACTGAGCCACCCAGGTGCCCCCCACCCTTTATCACTTTTGAGTGTCTCAGATAATCTCCCATTTAAAGCTTGCCTTTTACTGTTGTACTTAAAATTTTTTTTAAATGTTTATTTTTGAGAGAGAGAGAGAAAGAGAGTGCAACCAGGGGAGGGGCAGAGAGAGAGGGAGACACGGAATCTGAAGCAGGCTCCAGGCTCTGAGATGTCAGCACAGAGCCTGATGCAGGGCTCAAACCCACAAACCATGAGATCATACTTGAGCCAAAGTGGGATGCTTAACCATCTGAGCTACCCAGGCTCCCTGGACAGTTTTTAAATTTAAATTCCAGTTAGTTAACATGCAGTGTAATATTAGTTTCAGGTGTACAATTTAGTGATTCAACATTTGGATACAGCATCCAGTGCTCATCACAAGTGCACTCCTTAATCCCCATCACCTATTTCACCCATCCCTGCGCCCACCTCCCCTCTGATAACCATCAATTTGGTCTCCATAGTCGAGTCTTTCTTGACTTGCCTTTTTCCCTCTTTTGTTTTCCCCTTTCCTTGTTCATTTTGTGTTTTAAATTCCATGTATGTCATATGGTATTTATCTTTGACATATTTCACTTAGCATAATACTCTCTAGTTCCATCCATGTTGTAAATGGCTAGATTTTGTCCTTTTTTATGGCTGAGTGATATTCTGTTGTATATATATACCACATCTTTATCCATTAATGAGTCAGTGGACATTTGGGTTCTTTCCATAATTTGGCTATTGTTGATTATGCTGCTATAAACATCAGGGTGCATATATCCCTTCAAGTTAGTATTTTTGTATTCTTTGGGTAAATAGCTAGTAGTGCAATTGCTGAATCATAGAGTAGTTCTATTTTGAGCTTTTTTTTTTTTTTTTTTCAAATGTTTTATTTATTTATTTCTAGGAGAGAGAGAGACAGCGTGAGCAGGGGAGGGTCAGAGAGAGAGGGAGTCACAGACTGAAACAGGCTCCAGGCTCTGAGCTGGCAGTCAGCACAGAGCCCGACGCGGGGCTCGAACCCACGAACCGCGAGATCATGACCTGAGCGAAAGTCGGACGCTTAACCGACTAAGCCACCTGGGCGCCCCTATTTTGAGCTTTTTGAGGAACCTCCATACTGTTCTCCAGAGTGGCTGCACCAGTTTGCATTCCTACCACCCTTGGTCCATATCCTTGCCAACACCTGTTATTTCTTGTGTTATTATTTTAGCCATTCTGATAGATGTGAGCTGATATCTCATTGTAGTTTTGATTTGTCTTTCCCTGACTGTTGTGCTATTAATCTTGTAACATTTATAAAGCTTTTTCTTTATGAGTAGCTCTTTGCATATCTTGTTTTAGAATTCTTTCCCTACCCCAGGACTATGAAAACATGTTCCTTTATTGTTTTCTAGCCACCTTACTGTATTATCTTTCACATTAGATTAACAATTTATCTGTAGCTGGGTTTTGTGTATAGTGAGTTAGTGGTTTAGTGTGATTTCCCCCCCTCCCCGTATAGATATCCAGTAATCCATCCACATTTATTTGAAAAGATCATCCTCTCCCCATTGCTTTGCAAGGCCAACTTTGTCATTACTCAGGTATCCATACACATTTGGATTCTCTTTTTAAAATATTTAATGTTTATTTATTTTTGAGAGTTGGGAGATGGCAGGAGAGGGAGACACCAGAATTTGAAGCAGGCTCCAGGCTCTGAGTTGTCAGCATAGAGCCCAAATCAGGGTTCAAACTCATGAACTGTGAGATCATGACCTGAGCCAAAGTCAGACGCATAACTGAATGAACAACCCAGGTACCCCTGGATTCTGTTTTTAGTTCTATTGGACTATTTGTCTATCCTTGTGCAAATAACCACATTTTCTTATGTATATTCCATATACTTAGAGAATATCCCATATAGTTAATGGAGTAGTTTTTCTACCATGATCTGTGATTTTCCAACATTGTAGGCATCCTGTATTAAGTCATCATCATGAATTGGGAACCCAGTCAGAAGTTCCCTACATTTCAGCCTCATCACCCAGTGGTCAGTATTTTAGAATAAAAGGAATGTGCAATTACAGGGACTCGTGACATTTGAGGATGTGGCTGTGGATTTCACCCATGAGGAGTGGCAATACCTGAACCCTTCACAGAAGTCTCTGTACAGAGAAGTAATGCTGGAAACCTATAGCAACCTGGTCTCTGTGGGTAAGAATGGCTTCCTCAGGTAACTTCGCTGTTTGTGATTATTGTCTCTGACAGAGGGCCTCTCCTTTCTCAATTTAGATAACTTGTGAGACCTCTGAACTGCTTGAAAAGTTTGACATTGAATTCCGGGGATCAAAGTTCCTTTTCCCCCTTTGCTTTCCTGATAGGGTGTTTGTGAACTCAAAACCCAAGTGAAATGGTTTGACTTGACCGTTGTGTCAACTGATAGGTCTCTTATGCTGCTCCACACTCCACCTTCCTCTTTCTCAGAGGCTCTGAAGACCAAGGAGGTGTCACTGTCATTTCTCATTATTAGCAGGGCATCAGGTTACCAAACCAGACCTCATCCTCAAATTGGAGGTAGAAAAGCTGTGCCTGGCAGAGACAGAAATCTCAACTTGGGGCTTTCCAGGTAAGTGGGATCGACTCAGACAATGGGGACATGAATGCCACCTTGTCACCCAGGGGTAAGGGCCTCTGAAAAGGCTTTCAGGAAGGTCTTGAGAAAGGTTATGACTATTTGATGTTGTTAGACAGGGACATGAATACCTCAGACATAAGACTGACACCCTCGCCCCTGTCCCACACTCATCAGACCCCTCCCCTTAAGTTGGTGCTCACCCACACATGTCTGTACAGCTCTTTTCCTGGCATAGAAGAGTCCTGTAGCTGCCTGTCCCCACCCCCAAGCCCTGCCATTTCTCCCATTCTCATTTCCCTTGCTGCCTTATCTGAAGCCAGGCCCACATTAGTCACAGGCCTAGGAACAAAGGCCCTAATTCCATATTGGATTACCTGATTCCATTCAGTTTAGATATTCCTATCACATTTGCTCTCCTAAAACATCTTGATTATCTTTTTAAATTTTTTAATGTTTTTATTTATTTTTGAGAGAGAGAGACAGCATGAGCAGGGGAAGGTCAGAGAAAGAGGGAGACACAGAATCTGAAGACAGGCTCCAGGCGCTGAGCTGTCAGCACAGAGCCCGATGCGGGCTCAAATCCACGAGCTGTGTGGTCATGACCTGAGCCAAAGTCGGACGCTCAACTGACTGAGCCACCCAGGCACCCCTATCTTTTTTAAAAAATAGTTTTATTGAGATATAATGCACAGACCATAAAATTCACTCTTTTGAAGTCTACAGATTCAGTGATTTTTAGGATATTCACCGAGTTGTGAGACCATCACCACTATCTAATTCTAGAACATTACATCACCCCGAAAAGAAGCCCTTACCCCTTATCAGTCAGTCTCCATTTCTGCCTTCTCCCAGCCCCTGGCAACCATTGATCTACTTTATTCCTCTATGGATTTTCCTGTTCTGGAGATTTCATATAAATGGAACTGTACAAAATGTGGCATGCTCTCTCTTGCTCTCAAAAATAAATAAACTTAGGAAATAAAAGCAAAAAAAGAGGACAGGAATCATTTGTAGGTTATAAGGAACAAGAATCCAAGTAGCTATAAGCACACCCAGCACCTACATGCTGATTTCTCAATACCATTCCCCACTAAAGGGAATCAAAGATCCTTGGAGAAGCTGCTGATCTGAAACAGGGAAAGTACAGTGTGAACCGAGAGAGAGAGAGAGAGAATGAATCCCAAGCAGGCTCTGTGCTCTCAGCACACAGCATATCATGAGGCTTGATCCCATGAATCATGAGCGCATGACCTGAGCCAAAGCCGAGAGTTGGATGCTTAACCAGTTGAGCCACCTCAGGCGCCCCTCCCCTTTTATTTATTTATTTTTTTAATGTTTTTTGTTTATTTCTGAGAGAGAGAGAGACAACATGAGCAAAGGAGGGTCAGAGAAAGAGGGAGACACAGAATCAGAAGCAGGCTCCAGGCTCTGAGCTGTCAGCACAGAGCCCAGCACGGGGCTCAAACCCACGAACCATGAGATCATGACCTGAGCTGAAGTTGGACGCTTAACCTACTGAGCCACCCAGGCGCCCTACTTTTATTTTTATAAAGTAACTGGTTGTCTTAGTTTCCCACATTCTGGACTTTGCTAAGCCCCTTATGGTGTTATTTAACATATTCCTCTGTCCCTTGTTTTTCTTATAAATTGGTGGTTAGATTTTGAAGTTTGATCAGATTCAGGGTTTTATTTTTTTCTTTTAGCAAGTTTACTTCCTAGCTGGTATAACATTCTTCCATCAGGAGGAGTGGTTGTCTATTGTGATTCCGAGTTATCGGCAATTATTGCTTAGATCCGTTAATTCATTAATGTTTGCAAAATGGTGATATTCTGTCATTCCTTCTTTGTTGATTAGCTGGAATATTTCAATAAAGAGGATTGCCTTCATCTATTATTGGGTTAATATGTTAGTTCCATGAGTTCCATATGAGTTGCATGTGTTTTTCCATTTATTTGCCAGTTTTAAAAATAAGGAGTTGGTTTTAAAGCATCATTGAAAAGGTGACTAATATGTCCTTTTTGAGTATCCATGTCCATGTTTTATGGTTTAATCCACTGCCTTATTCTTACTGTGAGTCAAGCTGCCCTGTCTCTGGCCAGTGGGAACACTTTCAAGGTGGATCCTGAGTCTTTGCTTCTTCCTTGCTTTCTGTTGTTATAAGATGTTCCAGGCTCATTTTATATATTTCCCATCTCTGGCCTGGAATCAGCCATTTTTCCAAGGATCCCTGTTTTTTGGTGGCAAGTAGTGTTTTGAGACCACAATTTGGACATTATGGAATTGTTTCTAGGCCTTTTTATTGACAGACCTAGGAACTATGTAAAAAAAAAAAAAGATTTTAAAGAGAAAATATATCATGTATTCAAATTGATATTTCCAAATCAAATTCTGGGCTTAAAGGTTTTTACTTTGTTAATGTTAATATCCGATGGTAATATTGTTAATATTATTCTGAGACTGCTGAATGTCTATACTGGTTTCAATTAATTGAGGTATTCTCACGTTGGTCCCATTGAGAATCAAGACTTTTCAGCATGGTTGTTTGGAAATACAGATGAGGGTATAATAGATTATTATTATGGAAGCCTTTTAAATTCAGTTTTATGATTATATAAAATATTGACTTGGTTCCAAAGTCAAATCTAGAAAAACAAGGTAATACTTAAAGAAGTTCAGGGGCACCTGGGTGGCTCAGTCAGTTGAGCGACTTCAGCTCAGGTCATGATCTCGCAGTGTCAGGCTCTATGCTGACAGCTCAGAGCCTGGAGCCTGCTTCTGATTCTGTGTCCACCCCTCCACCTCTGTTCCTCCCTTGCTTGCACTCTATGTCTCAAAAATTAGAAAATGCTAAAAAAATTTTTTTTAAATAAAGTTCAGCTTCTTTCCCTCTATCTCATTCTCTTCCTTCTTCCCATAGGTAATCATTTATTAAAGTTTAAAAGTATAGTCTTCCATTGTTTATATGATGAGCCTATATAAATATATATTTGTATATTTCTTTAGAAAAAATGGCAGCCTATTATGTACAGTTTTATTCACCTTTTTTTCACTTAGTGGTCAAGAACATGTTAAATATATTGAGATATTCCTTATTTCTTCTTATAGGAGTGTGGTGACTCTTAATCGTAATAGTAGTTGTTACTGTGGTAATAGCATCAGTTGTTCTAGCAAACAGTTGAAGGTCCTTCCTGTGTGCCATGCATGCCCTGTTATAAGCAATTTAACCCTATCAACATATTTGAGTGGGCACTATTGTAACTCCTGTTTCCAGGTGGGAAATAAAATAACAAATAGATAAGGTAAGTTGCTAAGGTCACAGAGCAAGTGAATGGTTGAGCCAGGATTTGATGACCCTTATGACCCTAACTATGCTGTTTCTTACCACCTAATGAGGTCCAGATTCAGTAGACACTTGGGGGACCTTGGGTCCCATCAGATGTATTTTGTAAAAGTTTTTCCTGTGATTCTGATGTTCATGCCTGGTTAAGAACTAGTGCTCTGCTAATGGGATTAAGATTGTCATAGGAACATGATCCATTTTAAAATGCAGTATTACTGTTGTAAAGTATTATCATAGTTAAATTTTGCTCTTTCTCTTTTCTGTACATTTGTTAATTTTCATACGGAATTTTAGAAGGTGAGAAGAAAAGTAAACTACAAAAATGATTAAAATTCAGTATATATGCAAAAAGTATTTACCATATTTTATTGACTTCAAGATCCAATTGATTTTAATTTTTTTTAAATTAGAGAGTGTGTAAGTGAGGGAGAGTGGAAGAGGGAGGGAGAGAATCTTAAGCGGGCTCCATGCTCAGTGCAGAGCTCGACACAGAGCTTGATCCCACAACCCTGGGATCATGACCTTGAGCCCAGATCAAGAGTTGGCCAGCTACTCAACTGACTGAGCCATCCAAGTGTTCCAAAATCCAATTGATTTTAATACTAAGAAAAATTGCCACCAGTTAATTTATGACATGTCATTGATGATAAGGTACATTTGGATTCAGAGATGTTAAAATGTGAAATAATCTGCATCTTGCAGTTGATGAAATATGGTATATTTAAGGCAAGGCTTTGCAACTTTGTCTAAATGAGTTGTACAGATGACTACTTTAGAAGGTAACAAAAATTATATAGGAAGATCAGAGTAAGCTTTTTTGAAAAGACTGAATTACTTCTTGAAAGTCATCAAGAATCTGAATATAGCAACATATGGAAGACTGGGCTATGTGCGTGATAGAACATGAGTTTGGAATTAATATAGACATAGTTTTTAGTGAAAATAGTGTAGACAGTAGCAGAAGGTGGTGTTGAAAAACTGAATTCAAGCTTGGATGAATCCAGATTGGGCAAAGATCTTTAAGGTGATCTTTGTTTTTGTAAGGCTAATTATTCTAGATCTTTATCCTATCCACTAAGAATGTGGATTCACGATTATTATAAAATTTGAGTCCACTAATTGCATTTCTGTTGCATTTCTACCTAGTTAGAATTAGTGTAAGTCAGGTACAGTTAAAAGAGTTCATATAATAAATGAAGATAATGGGTGATAAGGTCCCCAGAATTGATGGAAATCAGAGATGATGTAAAAGTAGAAGTAAGAAAGACCAAGATATGAAACTAAGATTGTTTTTGGTAACAAAAAGATTAGCAGGTGAAAGTTTAGTAAAAGAACAGGATTTGACCATCAAGATTCTCTCTAGGAACTCTGATAAAATGAGATAATAGTATCAGCTCCCCCAGTGCTTTAATAAAATCACACTTTTGCATCAAAACCAACAAACAAAAATAGTATTGGCCTTCATATGGTAGAGATTTTTAAAGAAGGTCCATTACATAATGTTAAGTTACAAAAATGGTTTATTGTATTTCCTTCTAGAAGAAGCCTATCAAATTGATGAACAGATTGAGAGACAGCACCAAGATAACCAAGATAGGGATTTGTCGATGCAAATTGGATTCCCTGACAAGAAAACATTTATCACCAAGACTGACCATGACTATAATGAATTTGGAAACGTACTTCATCTGAGCACAAACCTTGTGGCTTCACTACAGAGATCCCATAAACATGACTCATTTGGAAATGATATGGTAGATAATTTAGACCTATTTACCAGAACTATAGGAAAGCATCATGATAATGGATGTGCAAAATTATTCTTCCACACTGAGTATGAGGCATCAGTTCCTACAGTAAAACTTCATGTATATAAAGAATATGGGAAGGCCCTCAGGCAAAAGAAAGGTCTTAGTCTACAAGAGAGAATTAAAAATGGAGAAAAACCCTTTGAATGCACTGCATGTGGGAAAACATTCAGCAAGAAATCACACCTCATTGTACATTGGAGAACCCATACAGGAGAGAAACCCTTTGGATGTACTGAATGTGGAAAAGCCTTTAGCCAAAAATCTCAGCTTATTATACATTTGAGAAGTCATACAGGAGAGCGACCCTTTGAGTGTCCAGAGTGTGGAAAAGCTTTCAGAGAAAAGTCAACTGTCATCATACATTACAGGACTCATACAGGAGAGAAGCCTTATGAATGTAACGAATGTGGAAAAGCCTTCACTCAGAAGTCAAACCTCATTGTTCATCAGAAAACCCACACAGGAGAGAAAACTTACGAATGCACTAAATGTGGGGAATCTTTCATACAGAAGCTTGATCTAATTATACATCATAGTACTCATACAGGAAAGAAACCCCATGAATGTAATGAGTGTAAGAAAACTTTCAGTGATAAGTCAACTCTCATTATACATCAAAGAACTCATACGGGAGAGAAACCTCATAAATGTACCGAATGTGGGAAGTCCTTCAATGAGAAGTCAACCCTCGTCGTGCATCAGAGAACTCATACAGGAGAGAAACCCTATGAATGTGATGTGTGTGGGAAAACCTTCACCCAAAAATCAAACCTTGGTGTACATCAGAGAACTCATTCAGGAGAGAAACCTTTTGAATGTAATGAGTGTGAGAAAGCATTCTCTCAGAAATCTTATCTCATGCTACACCAGAGAGGTCATACAGGAGAGAAGCCCTATGAATGCAGTGAATGTGAAAAAGCATTTTCCCAGAAATCATACCTCATTATACATCAGAGAACTCATACAGAAGAAAAACCGTATAAATGTAATGAATGTGGCAAAGCCTTCAGAGAAAAGTCCAAGCTCATTATACATCAGAGAATTCATACAGGAGAGAAACCTTATGAATGTCCTGTATGTTGGAAAGCTTTTAGCCAAAAGTCACAGCTCATAATACATCAGCGAACACACACAGGAGAGAAACCCTATGCATGTTCTGAGTGTGGCAAAGCCTTCAGAGAAAAATCCACATTCACTGTACACCAGCGAACTCATACCGGAGAGAAACCCTACAAGTGTACAGAATGTGGGAAAGCCTTTACCCAAAAATCAAACCTTATCGTACATCAGAGAACACATACGGGAAAGAAAGCCCACGGGAAAGGCCACAGCCGGAAGTCAAAGCTCATTGCACATTAGAGAGTATATCAATGGTGCCTGTTAAATGTTAATGTTCACTGAAGGAAGTTTTTTTGTCAATTTACTTAACATTTTAAAAGTATGTTTGGACTTTCTGGTTTAAGTACAGGGATTGAAGTTCAGCCTCCCTTTTTTTCATCTCAGTCTTTACCCAGAAACTACCAGGATAAAAAGCAGAAGTGTAATCTCTGTATCTGACAAAATGAAGAGATAGCTAAAACCCTGATGGGAGTGCTGCCAGAGGCAGAGGAAGCAAGCAGTGGTGTAGCAGATTTTAGAGAGAACACTCAAGGCTGCAGGTGTGAGACAGCACTGGGAAGGACTCTTAGTTGAGGTTTAGGATATACTCTGAGTGTAAGACAATGTACATCCACAACAGTAGCAAAGGGCATGGGCAGGTGGGAGGTAGGATGTTTCCTAGACCCGCGTGGGGTCTGAGGAGAGACAGGCAGAGGCCTCAACAAGGAATCACTCAGATGAGCCATATTTGTAGAAAGTAATCTGTACTCCTGAGAAGAGCACTTGGCAGGGGCTGGAGCAAGAGAAGGGAGTGTTCCTTGTGAAGGACCTTTCAGCTGCCCCTGTTTACTGACTCTTGAGAAATCAACTCTAAAAGAAGTCCCAAATGGAGGGAGAAAAAACCCATTCCAATTGTAAGAAAAATTCTTACCTGCTTAGAACATGGCCCTGGTTTCTTACCCCCACATGAACCTCCAGAAAACTGCACGTCCAGGAAAAACTCTTATTGAAACAAAAATGATTCCAAAGTAATGAAAACCACAAATCCAGTGCAGTGGCTTTTGAGCCAGCAATTCCACTTCTAGTAATGTATATACTCTTGCATGTACAAAATGATGAACACACAGAGATATTCACTGGTACACTGTTTGTGAAGACAAAAGGTTAGAAGCTGTCCAGATAACAGGAGTCTAGATCCTGAAATCTAGGCATGCTCATACAGCAAACTCATAGGTAGACAAAATGAATAAATGTAGAAAGAGAACCTGGATATCATTTGGGCAGTGATGTGGATAATCTCCAACATACATCATTAGGTGCAAAAAGCAGGGTGCAGGACAGTGAATATAATACGCTACCATTCATATATAAAAAGAACAAATGGCAAGTACATGATTGAGCATATATGCATAAACTATCTCTGAAAAGATATACGAGAAACTGAGAACTCCAATTACCTCTGAGAAAGAGAAGGGGAAGTGGGTGGCTGGGGGAATGGATTTGGGAGGGAGGCAACTGTGTATGTCCTTTCATAACTTGAAAACCGTGCTATGTGGATGAACTAACTTTTCAATAAAACTTTTTAAAATGCATATTTTGTTCCATTGCTGTAATAATGAAGTTAGATTCTAGATACAGAATTTACTTTTTTTTAAATATTTTTACTTATTTCTAGGAGAGAGAGAGAGAGAGCGTGAGCAGGGGAGGGTCAGAGAGAGAGGGAGACACAGACTCTGAAATAGGCTCCAGGCTCTGAGCTAGCTGTCAGCACAGAGCCCGATGCGGGGCTTGAACTCACGAACCACGAGATCATGACCTAAGCGAAAGTCGGACGCTCAACCGACTAAGCCACCCAGGCGCCCCAAAATTTAATTACATTTTTTTAAGTTTACTTATTTTGAGAGAGAGAGAGAACCAATGAGGGAGGGGCAGGGTGGGGGGAGAGGATCCGAAGTGGGTTCTGTGCTGACAGCAGTGAGCCTGCTGCAGGGCTTAAGCTCATGAACTGTGAGATCATGACCTGAGCCGAAGTTGGACATTCAGATGTCTGAGCCACCCAGGTGCCCCAGGATTTCATAGCATGTAGTACATATATGTTCAATATGGAATTAAATTTTTTTAATGAATAAATAATCTCTCAGAACAACAGATGTGCAGCAGTTCCAAAGGCACACAGGCGTTACTTTCCTGAGGGTGTCAAATAAGGTGATTCTTAGGTCAGCTGGGACCACATCATGTAAACCTGAAATAACAGACTGGAATCTGTCAGCAAAGAGCCCGATGTAGGGCTCGAACTCAAACCAGGAGATCATGACCTGAGCCAAAATCAAGAGTCAGACACACAACTGACTGAGCCACTTAGGTGCCCCAAGACTGCAATACATTCTTATTTAGTGGGCACAGTGACATCTGAAAATATTCTCTAGCAAAGCTCACCATTGTCTTTCCATATCTTATCACAGTGATTTAGATTACTTCATTTGTGTTTGTGTGTATGTGTATTTTTATTATAAGCAGTAAAAAGCATGAATACACAGGGAAATTGGGTAGCTTGTCCCCTAGATAAGATTGCTGCTGGTGACATACTGAGAGCCATGGTCTGAATGGACACAGCCAAAGACCAGGTAACAGCATGTCTGCTGCAGAAGAAGATGTCCAATGTATGACCATATTTGTGGCCCTCATGATTCTGTGGCTTTTCACTGGGTAGCCCAAGCTATGTAAAATCTGGGCATGGCCAGTGTTTGGATTTAACAAAACAAGTGCATGAATCAGATGTCTGAGACCCTGCTTGTGCCCTTCCAAGCCTTCTTTTTCCCCCCTAAGTTATCCTCCAAGAAAATGAAACATGGGCTCACTTTTTATGAGCTATGTGAGTCAGACATATCACAGTGCCTTTACAGGGAGAAGAAAGATTGAAGAAGAAATGTGATACTAACTTTACCTGCTTCTGGCACAGTCTTCTGAGAGGATGATGCCCAAAGGCACTAGAAATGAAGCATTTCATCTTGCTGCTGATAAAGAATATTCCTGGGGTTTCAGGTTCATCAAAGGTCATGCTGAAGTATGGTGTGGATAGGGGTCAGATCTTACCATTCCAGGTTGATTATGGACTCCTGCTTCCTGGAACCCAGATGACAAACTAATGGGCCATGTGTGTGAGTGGAAGTGAGTGAGGCATAGACCTAGGGGCAAAGGGTGGGGTTGAACAACAGGATGTGGATAAGTGGGCTGGTATTAAGGGAAAATAGAAAAGGGTAATGAAGGGCTGAGTGTGAGAGAATGAGGTAATGAGGGGTCAGAATGGGGGCCAACAGGGAAGAATAGGAGAAAATGGAGTAAATAACCCAGTGGGGTGAATTACTGAAGAGTACAGTATAAGTCAATATGAGTAATGCTGGAAAGAAGGGGAGTGAGTAGTTTGAGTGAATGGGCAGAGAGTGGTTTGGAAATGTGGACAGAGTGGAGTAAGTTGGGATAGGCAACCTAGTGGGAATGATGGTGAACGGGGCAGAGTAAAGTGCAGACAAGTGGCAAAATGTGGCAGAGCATTAGCAAGTGTGAAGACGAAGAATATGGATATCAATGAGGACAGAACACTGGATCTGTGGTGAATAACAGGGATCTATGGAGTTGGGTCTAGGGGTCTCCGTGATGCAGGATCTGACGGTATTGGTGATAGGGGTTTGCTGAAGACTTGAGTTGGGGAGGCAGGAGGTGGTCACAGGTTTCTGCACAAAGAGGAGCTGCCCTGAGGACCCCACGGTGATTACAGGTATACGAGACGGGAACAGCCCATGCTTGAGACACAGTGCTCAACAAATGTCCCTTCCATGTTCAATGTTCTTGTTCTTATTTGTATACACTGGGAGAAGGAGAGGCCCTATCACAAATGTATCCCTGATAGCACCTCCAAATCAGCTCTGGTGTGCCCATAGGCCAGCCTTGAGTCCTATCTCCCATTATTTATGCCTGTTATTTGTCTTGCTTTAGCTAACACCTCTGAAATAATCTACATAATGATGTCTCTTCAACCTGTTTCCTAGAACCCTCAAGACTACCGTGGGATCCCTAAGATCAGTCCTGTGACCCTTGATTGGCCCTATAACCACCCAGATCAGTACTGGGCCCCCAATATTTTAACCAGTTATTTCATATTATTTCTTTAGGAAATAAGACAGACTGTCCACAAACTGAATTATGATCCCTTCTCACCTCATCCTTTGGGAATTGTTAATATGAGAAATTCCCTTGATACAGTGATGGACTCCAATATACTACCAGGCAAGCTATCTCGGGTCTTAGAATACAAGGGCTCACAGACCAAAATAAAATGCTCAAGTCATGTGGCTTATTGTCAGTTTTAAAACACTAAGATATATGTATTTAAAAACCCACCAAGAAGCAAAGGGGAAGAGATGGGTAGGTTAACACATTTAGAATAGGGTACAAACAGGGCGAAGGACCACATTTCCTGAATCCTTTGTTATGTAACGTTCATACACCCTTATCTTTGCTCTCCCTTTGTGTTTCCCTATCTCTTGTATCAGCCTCCTGGATTATGAGGACCAGAGTTTGAAGTTTAAGCAAGGGGCCCAGTCAGACTGAAGATGCTCAGGGCCAATGACATACCCTGCTTGCCCTCACTGTAGCTCACCAATTAGCTTTCTGCACAGTCCCAGGTTTTATCTGTGATCCATGGAACAGTACAGTCACCAACTAGTGGTGAATTTAAGTAAAACTTAGCTGTTGGCTCAGGTGTTAGGATACCTTATGAACTAGTCTTTGCATTCCTTACTATCTTTAAGTAACACTTGTTTGTTCCATCATATATTCCATTGTATTTACCTTTACTGTATCCTATCACCTACTAACTTACTTGCCAACTATATATAACACATCTTATGATTTCTCCCTGTGCTTCAAAAGCAGCTTGCTCACTCATTCTTTACACTTCACATCTTACGAGTTTTGATATATCTCAAGCTCCTAGATTACTATCTATGCTTAACACTGAGGAGTTTCCTCCATCATAATTGTTTTCATGTCCTCTAGAGGACAAGCAGTAAGAGAAAATCAAAGGGAATTCTTTGAAAAGATTAATAAAAGTGAGAAACCCTAGACTGATCACGAAAAAAAAGGGAAAACACTAATTTTCAAATAAGGAATGATACAGTAGACCTAACTACAGATTTTATAAGCAAAAAAATTGGGGATTTATGAAAAAAAAATATGCCAATAAAGTTGATCATTTAGTCAATGTAATTCATGGAGAAAATCACATAAACTCTATAGATGCGGAAAAGGGGATCTCATATGATTCAATACCCATTCATATATAAATTCTTAGCAAACTAGCATAGGAGGGATTTGCTTAGTCTGATAAAGGGTGTATTAAGAAAACAGAAAAACTTAATGGTGACAGTAAAAACTTTCCCCCTGAGATTAGTAATGAGACAAGGGGGCTTCCTATGCCCACTTCTATTCAATACTATACTGTACTGGAAGCCTTCATGAGATAACACCAAAAGAGAAAAAAGGAGTCATAACTGGAAAGGAATAAAGCTCTCAATTTTTACAGATGACATATATACACAGAAAAATCCAAAAGCATCTAGAAATAGACTTAAGTGAATTTTGCAAGGCTGCTAAATATAAGCTCAAACACAGAAATTGTTTTTCTTTGTACTGACAATAACTGGAAAGCACCATGG
Source organism: Hyaena hyaena (assembly GCF_003009895.1). Taxonomy (NCBI): domain Eukaryota; kingdom Metazoa; phylum Chordata; class Mammalia; order Carnivora; family Hyaenidae; genus Hyaena; species Hyaena hyaena. The sequence goes on along the minus strand of NW_024081381.1, from coordinate 37,316 downwards.
CTTCAATTTTGGGGAACAGAGAAGAACAACTAACAGATGGGTCCATGTAATGGAGATCCTTGAAAGAAGGAGTTTACATGTGGATGGGGTGGAATCTTATTATAAAATGGAGAAAACAGTTTGGGACTTCTCATAAGGGTGAGAGAAGGAAGAAGAAACAGGTCACAAAGTGAAGGACAGATCTATAAATGTCAGAATGCATAAGAAGGGATAGGTGATAACTGGAGGGTTGGTAAATGAAAAAGCCAGGGAAAGGGAGAATGACCTAGAAGGGCTTGTTCCAGCTGAAAGAGGCAGCGATGAGATTCTGAGGACAAGGAAGGCAGGCATGGTTCTTTCTCAAAGCTAAGCAAAGAATATGGAGGGAGAGGGTGGGATATGGAAAGGTCATTTAATTTGAGGGGCTCACACCCATGTCCTATAATCACCGAAGGCCTACCTCCTCTCCTTTAAGGAAGACCAAAGGTATGTTGACGGCATGTCAAAGAAACCTCCCTCCCACCAGCTAGAACCTTCTATGTGACATCCCCAGTCTTCCTAGTTCTCACTCACCTATGCAACTTTAGATTTTTCTGCCATCCAAGTCTCTTCTTTCTCAAACATGAAGATCAGGTTCGGTTTGGTAACTTGATCAACTATAAGAGGACATGATTCAGGATTCAAGGCACCTGTCTGGAGTTGGGGACCCCTGAAGACTGAGAAAGGGATAGTTTCATGGACTAGATAACAAAGCTGCCCAAATATGTGTGTGTGTGTGTGTGTGTGTGTGTGTATAGAGCCAGTATATATATACATATATATGGCCAGACTTCACCAGGAAGTATATATATACACGCCTGGCCATTTCCCTTGGGAGATGAGAGAACAAGCTCCTCCATGGTGCAAAAGGGATGAGAATCTTTTCACCCTTGAACATTTTTAGCACTTTACAGGCAAGAAGGTCCCATATATCTTTTCATCACCTACGGATGATTTTAGTTTGCCAACTGGCCTCTGTAGACAGAGGGCAAGGAGAGACCAAAGAGGCAGACTATTTCAGATTGGTAGGTGGTAAGTTTAATAAGCAAGGGAACTTACTTATGAGGCTTGTCTTGGGTTGGCTGCAAGATGGGTAGATCTCCACACCTGCCAGCCAGGACCTTAAGTTTACACAGAGGCCTTAACTAGGTTCAGTCACATATACCAGCCATATACCAACACATTACTCTGAATTCTGCATCCTTGAAACTCCCACTGTGAGAATGGTGGACAGAGTGTACATTCCAAGGACAGGAGAGGAGGGTAAGGAGCCTCTCGTTGCCTGGGTCCAGTTCATGGATCCACTGGAAGTCATGTCCCCTTGATGACCTCCTCCAACATTCCAGCCCTTGTGATTGGCTCTTATAGTCTTACACATGCCCCTCTTCTGCAAGGACCCTGATCAGTCAGCAAAAGGCATCACTAGCATGAAAGAAACTCCTTTGGAGGCTATCTGGTTGCATCGGAGGCGGACACCCACAGCAACAGTATAGGCACATGCAAGAGGAAACCCAGATTAAGATAATTCTCCAAATAAGTAAGTTTTTTCCACCAAGAACCCCATGACCCAAACCACTGAGTTATTAGTTCCTATAGGCTTGGGGCTGGGTCACTCAAGACATTCACTTGTACACTCATGTGATTTAATAAGGATGATACATTAGCAGACTCATCAGGTATAGACACAACATTGGATAACAGCACAGGTGCCTCCTTGCAAGGCAGTAATAATGTCCAAGGCCATCCTATTCTGGAGGACAGTTTTTTTTCATTAAAGACATTTCAGTGTTAAATAAAAGGAAGACTTTGCTATCCATCATTTTGTTGGGTGAGTTTAGTAAGGTTTCTATGTATGCTATAACACCCTCCAGGCCAATGGAGGGGACAAAGTTGGTGGCCAGATGATCATACCAGTGGAAAACAGAATGTGCCTACCTGGCCTTGAGGAAAGGCAGATTGGAAGTTTTAGGAACTTGACCATCCTGGTGAAATGTCCCATTGCAAATTCCAGTAGATAATGCCTTTCCCAGGTGTGTTCTCAGCAGCATAGCTTGTTGATCCATGGTGAAAGTTAGGGCAATGGCTGTCTCCTGTGACTTCCATACCTTATTTGTGTTGGATGTCTCATAAACTGTCCGTTGTCTGGCATAGGGGGCAACAGACCCTACTAGTTCATCAGTAAAATGTTTTAAAGGCTGCAACAATACTTTAGTCTACCTGGCCAATGTGGTTTTACCTGTTAGTAATTTATTTCACTTAAAAATGTTTTAATTTAATTTAATTTAATTTAATTTAATTTAAAGAAGGCTTCATGCCCAATGTAGGGCTTGAACTCATGACCCCAGGATCAAGAGTTGTATGCTCCACCAACTGAGACAGCCAGGTGCACCCCTACCTGTTAGTAATTTAATCTGCTGCTTTAATATTCCAGCCCTGCTGCTTGTGGGTTACAGGGGAGATGGAACCTCTGTTGAATGCCATGTTCTTTTGCCCAATCTTGCACATCATGACCTTTGAACTCCGACCCCCATAACTGTCTAGTCAATGAGGTTATCTGTATTTGGTATGTAGCTTCTCTAATCCCCTGATAGTGGCAGCCTGGTTCGCACAGTGATGGGGAAAATCTTAGGTTAGGCCAGATGCAATGTCCATACAAACCAAGGCATATTTAGAACCTTCACTCAGAGGGAGGGAGGACAAAATAACCAATTTGCTAATCTCTCACCAGTTGAAAACTCCCATGGATGTTCTCAGATTTTACCAGCAGCTGCCTTGGGCACAGGTGAGAACACAAGGATATGCTGCTACTGCATTGACCAAGTCGCTGCACTTCAAAGGCAATATGCCACCCCACATGGGTGCTACAGTGGCCGCTCTTGCTATACGCCTAATCTGTTGTATTTACTGAAGAGTCTGTTGTTAGGGCTTGTACCCAAATTGGGGCATCAGCTGCCTGATGGCCAGGGGGTGTCAGTGCCTTATGACCTAGGATGTAGAAGGCACTGTGCCAGGTGGAGAATAAAAGTCCTCCCCAAACCCAAAATTCCTACAAAGGCTTGCATTTCTTTCATGTTCTTAGGGGTTGGATAGACTTGTATTTTATCAATCACAAGACATTGTCACAAGTTCATTGTCTGAGAGAATGAACATCTTACCCAGCTTCCAAAAGCTACCGTTGTGCCTGGGCCTTGAATTATCTGTGGGATCAATGGCTCATCCTCTTACTCACAGATGTTCCAGCAAAGTCAGTAGAGTGTCCTACAGCAGAGGAAAATCTTCACATGTTAATATTATATCAATAATGTAATGGGCTCATTTTACCAATGTGGGGAGCGAGAACAGGGACAGGTCTCCGGCTACAATCCCATGTCATACTGTGGGGCTGTGCAAGTAGCCTTCGGGAAGCCTTGAAAGGCCCATTGTTGTCCCTCCCAAATGAAACCTGTACCTGTCAGTCTTTTCCATGAATCTCCTTGAAGGCGATGCACTTTCATAGGAACACTTTTGCAAAAGCAGTATAGTAAAAGAATAACCGTCTATAAATGACAACAAGACTTAAATATGGTCATGATTAAAGACCTGATGAGAGTTCATTAAAATGCAATTGACAAAGAAAGTTTTTCCTTTTTTTTCTTTCTTATTATTTTTTTTGGAGAGAACTCTAAATTATCTTTTATTTATACAAAAAGGGCATATTTAGCAAAAGACACACCAAGAAAAGTGTGGCTATGGCCCAGGAGAAAAGGCAGGGGGTGACAGGCTACCTGAGGCCCTGCTGGGAGAGAAGGAGTCTGGGAAAAGTGGTAAGAAAGTTCTGGGGGAGGGGCGCCTGGGTGGCTTAGTCGGTTAAGCAACCGACTTTCACTTAGGTCATGATCTCGTGGTTCGTGGGTTCGAGCCCCGCGTCGGGCTCTGTGCTGACTGCCAGCTCAGAGCCTGGAGCCTGTTTCAGTCTGTGACTCCCTCTCTCTGACCCTCCCCTGCTCACGCTGTCTCTCTCTCTCTCTCTCCTAGAAATAAATAAAACATTAAAAAAAATTTAAAAAAAGTTCTGGGGGAAAGTTGGCTATTTCTGTGATATCCTTTAAAAATAACTAGAATTATGATTGATAACATTATGCCAGGGCATATGAGAATTTTAGAACTTTCATACAATTTCAGGAACACTTATATAAATATAACATATACAAATATAACCTAATGAAAGTTCAGCATCACTTCTTTCTTATTTGACAATGCTTCCCTTGTAATTTAACATATCAAATAAGCCTAATTAGTTTAATATCTTCCTTTTATAAGGAGAGAGAACACATCTTTTGAGATGTTCCAGGGATCATCTAGAAAGTCCCAAAGTCAGTTTGAAGTAAAAATAACTTCAGAATTTGATTTTTTGACACTTGTCAAAAATATCAAAAGAATTTCAAACACTTGATTAAATAGAATCATAGATCACTGTGAAACAATACTTAGTTGTCCATTTAATCAGTGACAAAGCAAATACAGAAAGTTATGTAGTTACAAAAAACTTAACTGTTTCAATAGGGAATACTGTTTTCTCAAGTAATCAAAGACATAAAGACAACATTGAGCACAGGAAATTATTTTGATAAAACACAGAATCTTTGTTCTCTTAAAAGGGAAAGAAAAACCTTTACAACTTCGTTAAGACCAGATCAATAGTACAAGAAAACCTTGTACTTCTAGCTGATGAAAGAAAATTAAGTTTTAGTTTTACATAAGCACACTAATGACATTAAAACTTATTTTTTTTTAAGCCAATTAGAGCTATTTTACAAATTAATTTTGGCAATACCCTTCACAGGTAGAAAAACATCACATAAACATAACATATATCCACAGACATACTTAAACATAGAGGCACAGAGACCTCATAGCTTTCATTCCAAAACTCGAGTCATAAATCAGGTACAACAACACAAAACTTACTGGTTACTAGATGATAGTTGAATCCAAATTGTGTCTCTGGTAGATGGAACAAGTTAAGGTTACCCACTTACGCGGCTAAAACTTTTCATTTAACATTTGTGGGGACTTTTAAGATTTGTATTTGCCCTTAACAAGTAACCTTATGGAAACTGTGGGCTGGATTTTGGCCAAGGTAGCTTCTGTAGTAGTATATTAAAAACACTCTCTCCTTTTTTTCTCTTCAGTCTCAGGCAATCCTGGGCAGTGTTTTAGTTATCTCCTGGCTGTTTACTTTTCAAAGATATGATGAGATTTACAACCTCAAGCGACAGAGAAAGAATGCAATTTTTTTCCTAGGAGTTTTGGGGCATATTTCTCTATTATCAGAAGTCTGGGGGAGGGAGGTGCCTGGGTGGCTCAGTCGGTTAAGCATCCGACTTCAGCTCAGGTCATGATCTCGCAGAATGTGAGTTCCAGCCCCATGTCAGGTTCTGTGCTGACAGCTCAGAGCCTGGAGCCTGCTTCGGATTCTGTGTCTCCCTCTCTCTCTGCCCCTCCCCCACTTGTACTCTGTCTCTCTCTCTCTCTCAAAAATAAATAAAACATTTAAAAAAGTCTAGGATAGCGCGCCTGGGTGGCTTAGTCGGTTAAGCGTCCGACTTTCGCTTGGGTCATGATCTCGCGGTTCATGGGTTCGAGCCCCGCGTCGGGCTCTGTGCTGACTGCCAGCTCAGAGCCTGGAGCCTGTTTCAGTCTGTGACTCCCTCTCTCTCTGACCCTCCCCTGCTCACGCTGTCTCTCTCTCTCTCCTAGAAATAAATAAAAAAACATTAAAAAAAATTAAAAAAAATAAAATAAAAAAGTCTAGGATAAATACTATTTAAGATTTTCCTTTGTATCAGGGTCATATAGCATGAGGCACTTTGTCTCTTCCACTGTCAATCACCACAACTCCCTCCTCTTCACTATCCTCACTTTCCTCAGGATTCTTCCTCTCAGCATCCTAATCAGATTTTTATTTTTCCACAAGTGTTCAGACCTTAATCTGTAGCAGCTTGCACCCTCCTAGCTTTGCAAAATGTCATGCTAAGGTCTCCAACTTAGTATCCTGTTCCCCCACCTTGTCCACCAGCCTGAACACTAGCAAAGTAGTGGACAGCATGCAACTAGCAAAGCATGTCCTTCTCTAATGTCAGCCCTTCTCCCAACTTTCTAATTTGAGTTTCAGCCTCTAGTTGGGCAGATGAACTGTTTACAGAGGTAGACAGCCCACTGTGGCAGCCATTTATTTACCTTCTCTGCTGCAGTACACTCTGCGTATTTCCTCAAACAAGCACATCAAACCAGCCAGTGTTATGGGGCATCCCCCTACTCACATGGAAGTCCACAAGCATCTAATATCCGGGCTACCCCTACCCACAGAGAGGTTGATGGCCACCTCGGGATTTCCCCTGTGGATGCCTTTTTCCCAAGGCCCATTTTGTTGGAGAAAGTCATCAAGAAGAGGTGTCTGACAGTTAACCTGTGAGTTGGACCCCAGGCAACTGAAGGATCCTTACTCACCATCCTGTCCTTGAAGGTTCCACTTGCCTTTCCTGCTCCCAGAGGCTTCTCTGAGGACAGAGCCTTGAGATAATGATGCGGTGTTGAGAACATCTGCACAATATACTTGACTTAACACAGTTAAAGCTTCTCTCTATATAAACATTTAAGATTTGCTGGGTAGGTGCAGGAATCAACTAATCTTGCTCCTGCCTAAGACAAATCTTGTATGTAAGTTTCCTTTGCTTATTAAACCTGCTACATACTAACCTGGAGTGGCCTGCCTCTTTCTTGGTTCTCTCCCTGCCCTCTGAGTACCAGGGGGCAGTTTTAGATTACACTCTGGGAGCTCCCAAGAGGGTTGCAAACCAATGCATTTCTCTGGACTTTTGGAGGCTCACCAATTATTGTTTCACAAACTGGCCCCCATTCATGGAGGGCAATGAGAGACCAAAAAAAAAAAAAAAAAAGAGGCAACCCACTCTATATTGGTAAGTGGCAGCTTTAATAAGCAAGGGAACTTATGAGGCTTGTCTTGGGTGGTCCTAAGATGATCAGATCTCCATATCTGCCTGCCAGAATCTTAACAGTTTATTCAGAGGCCTTAATGAGATTTAGTCATGTATACAACCCAAGTAGTCTCTGCAACACATCACTCTCTTAAGGTACATCCTTGCAAACAGCTCCCACTGTGGGAATGGTGGGTAGAGTATACATTTCAAAGACAGATCAGGACAGGAGACAAGATGAGGAGTCTCCAACTGCCTGGGTCCAGCTCACAGTGCACCTGGTGGTCACATTCTCTTGATGACCTTCTCTAACAGATGACCATTTCAGATGGAGCCATCACAAGATAAGTGACATTTGAAGATAAGGCTGATGACTTCACCTGGCAAGAGTGGCAGCACCTGGGCCCTGACCAAAAAACTCTGTGTGGAGATGTGATATTGGAGAATTACAGCCACCCGGTCCCTGGGCAAGGAAGGCTCCCCCAGGCAATTTGGTGTTTATGGTTATTATGTCCTACATGGTACCTTTTACTTTTAGGTTTTGAAAGCTATGTTTCTTCCTCATCCTCAAACATCACTGATTTTGTAATGACACATGACTCCATCCTTGGGTGATGAGGAAAAGATACGTGGGAACATCTTCTCTGCTCACAAAAAAGAACACCTGCATTCAACTTGGTTTTTGTTAAATGTTGGAAGAGAAACAAAAATCTAATTAGAGAAACTTCTGCTTTTTGTGATGAAAGAGCAGCTTTTAGCAGAGCAAGTTTCTTGCTGAGGTTAAGTAAAAAAGTGGATAAAAGACAATATTTATTTGGAGGCATCAGAAAGCTGCTGAGGAGATGGCAGCCTCAGTTCTGGCGGGGGTGATGTCAGGTCTCATTTCACAAGCAGACCAGAGCACACCTAGTCAACACCCACTACATTTAGACCAGGGACCAAACACTGCCCATAGGAGCAAGGGGGAGCCTCTGCAGATGCCTGGTTTTAAGGACAGAGCAGCTAGAATACAAGAGCAGAGTGCATGCAGCACACACCAGAGATATTCCCTGAAGCACCAGGCCTGAGGCACTACATGACCTCTTCTTTATAAAGCCACTATTCTCAGAAGCAGGAAACATAACTGGCTTTTCTAACACAAAGAAGGCAGAGACTTAGATAAAATGCCAAGATGTAGGAATTTATCCCAAATGAAAGACAAGGAAAGGACATGGCCAGAGATCTAAGCAAAACAGATATAACTAACATGCCTGATGGAGAATTTTTTTTAATGTTTATTTAGTTTTGAGAAAGAGAGAGACCAAGTGCAAGAGGGGGAGGGGCAGAGAGAGAGGGAGACACAGAATCCAAAGCAGGCTCCAGGCTCTGAGCTGTCAGCACAGAGCCCAACGCGGGGCTCAAACTCATGGACTGGAAGATCATGACCTGAGCCAAAGTCAGATGCTTAACCAACTGAGCCACCCAGTCTGATGGAGAATTTAAAGCAACAATCATAAGGATATTCATAGAATAGAAGACATCAGTGGGACCCTTACCACGGAGATAAAAGACTTTAAAAAGAATCAGTCAGAGATGAAGGATTCAATAAATGAGATTGGAAATAGGCTTGATACAATAAACAGTGAGCTGGAAGAAGCAAAGGAATTAGAAGACAAACCAATGGAAAATAATGAAGCTAAAAAAAAGAGAAACAAGAATTATGCAAACAAGAATAGACTTAAGGAACTCTGTGACTCCATCAAATGTAATAACATTCATATTATAGGAGTCTCAGAAGAAGAAAGACAAGGGGCACCTGGGTGGCTCACTAAGTTGAGCGTCCGACTTCGGCTCAGGTCATGATCTCATGGTTCGTGAGTTCAAGCCCCACATCAGGCATGTTGCTGTCAGTACGGAGCCTGCTTGGGATCTTCTGTCTCCCTCTCTCTGTCCCTACCCCACTTGCACTCTCTCAAAAATAAATAAACATTAAAAAAAGAAGAAGAAGAGAGGGAAAAGGGAGCAGAAAATTTATTTGAGGAAATAATAGCTGAAAATATCCTATTCTGGGGAAGGAAAAAGACATCCATATCTAAGAGGCACAGAGACCTCCCATCTAAATCAACAAAAGCAGGCCAACACCAAGATATATTATAATTAAATTTGCAAAATTTAATAAAGAAAAACTCTTAAAAGTAGCAGGACAAAAGAAGTCTTACCTAGGGGTACCTCACTGGCTTGGTCAGCAGAATATGCAACTCTTGATCTTGGGGTTGTGGCTTCAATCTCCAGATTGGGTGTAGAGATTACTTAACAATAAGATTTTACACAGATGATGAATTTATTGATGGGCAGATAGAGACTCTATGCTGGTTGTCATGTAAGTTCAGTGGGAAGCACGTTGTTTTTATTGTTCAGAGGAGAACTCTGCCTAAGCCAACTTGAAAAAGCCGTACAAAAAATAAGCAAAAGTGTCCCAGGAGCCACACTTTGATAGCTGTGCATGACGTGATCCTGGAGGGCTTAGTTTTCCCAAGTGAGATTGTGGGCAAGAGAATTTGTGTGAAACTGGATGGCAACAGCTCATAAGGGTTCATTTGGATAAAGCTCACGGGCAAGGATGTTAACTTTGAGTTCCCAGAGTTTCCATTGTAAACAAAAAAATGATTAAATAAAACATTCACAGTAAAACAAATAAATAAATGGATAAATAAATAAATAATAAGTTCTTAACTTACAAGGGAAGACCCATAAGACTAGCTGCAGATTTATCAAAAGAAACTTGGCAAGCCAGAAGGAAGTGGCATGATATATTCAAAGTGCTGAGTGGGAAAAATCTGCAGCCAAGAATACACTGTTTAGCAAGGCTGCATTCAGAATAGAAGGAGAGATAAAGAGTTTCCGGATAAACAAAAATTAAAGGAGTTCATGACTACTAAACCAGCCCTGTAAGAAATATAACAAAGAACAATTTGAGCACAAAAGAGAGAACAAAAGTGATAAAGACAAGAAAGGATCAGAGAAATCTCCAGAGACAACAAGTAAAAAAATGTCACTAAATACATATCTATCACTAATTACTCTGAATGTAAATGGACTAAATGCTCCAATCAAAAGACATGGGGTGTCAGAATGTATGAAAAAACAAGACCCATCTATATGTTGCCTTCAGGAGACTCCTTTTAGACCTAAAGACACCTGCAGATTGAAAGTGAGGGGATGGAGAAACATTTATCACATAATGAATGTCAAAAGAAAGCTGGAATAGCCATACTGTAGAAAGTCTCTAGCCAGACTTAGCAAAAAGAAAAGAGAAAGCACTCAAATAAATAAAAATCACAAATGAAAGAGAGAAATAAAAACCATTAACACAGAAATATAAACAATTATGAGAACATAATTCTCTTCTCTCCAGGAACAGTACAGTGCCTTTCAGGCTCTACCTCAGCCAAGCCTGCTGAACTTAAAACTCCACGCTTTAACCCCCACTGGTTGTAAGAACGCACAAAAATCAGCCCCTCTTCTTTTCCAAGCCAGTAGTTTGGGGAAAACATTCTTATTGTGTGTTCCTCTGTGTGTTCCTCTCTCTCACCCTTCTCCAGGACCATGGTTCCCTCCTGTTTGCAGCAGCCATGATCTGTTTCTTCCCTAAACCACGTCTCTGCACTCCCTACCTTCTTCAGTGTGGCCTCTTATCTCCCTTTAGCTGTAGAGTTTGTTCTGTCAGTGTTCAGGCTGATATCTGGCATACTTAGGATGATTTGATAGTTATCTTGTGTTCATGGGATGAGACAAGCATAGGGTCCTCCTATGCTGCCATTACCTTCCTCTCCTCTGAAGAAAAATTTTTAAATGTTATTGATTTAGTGTGTGTGTGTGTGTGTGTGTGTGTGTGTGCGTGCGCACGCGCGTGCACGTGAGAGAGAGAGAGGAATGAGCAGGGGAGAGGCAGAGGGAGAGAGAATCCTAAGCAGACTCTGCACTGTTTGCACAGAGCCCAATGTGTGGTTCAATCTCATGAAGCATGAGATTATGACCTGAACTGAAATCAAGAGTTGGTCGCTTAACCAACTGAGCTACCCAGGCGCCCTGAAAATGGATTATTAATAGAGGAGCTGTCATGGCAGAGAACAAAGCCATTAGAGACTGCATCAAATGCTAGTAGGATAGTCTTTTCAATAAAGGCTCTTGAAACTGTACAGTGACATGCAAAAGCATTAGACTATCTTGCACCATGCATAAAAATTAACTCAAAATGGAATAAACATCTGAATGTAAGACTTGAAACCATAAAACTCCTAGAAGAAAACATGGGCAGGAAGCTATGTGACATCTGTCTTGGTGATGATTTTTTGGATTTGATCTGACTCCAAAAGCAAAACTAAATAAGTGAAACTATATAATGCTAAAAGCTTCTGCAAAAAAAAAAAAAAAAAAAAAAAGGAAACCATCAAATGAAAAGGCAATCTAATGAAAAGACTCTTTTCCACACTGTATATTCTTGCCTCCTTTGTCATGTAAGTGTGGGTTTATTTCTGGGCTCTCTATTCTGTTCTATTGATCTATCTGTCTATTTTTGTGCCACTACCATACTGTTTTGATTAATATAGCTTTGTAGTATATCTTAAAATCTGGGATTGTGATACCTCCAGCTTTGTTCTTTTTTTTTTTTAAGATTGCTTTTGCTTTTGAGGTATTTTGTAATTCCATACAAATTTTTGTATTATTTTTTCTAGCTCTGTGAAATATCCTGTTGGTGTTTTGATACGGATTGCATCAAATCTATAGATTGTTTTGGGTAGTATGGACATTTTAACAATATTAACTCTTCCAATACATGAGCAAGGTATGTCTTTCCACTGGTATCATTTTCAATTTCTTTCATCAATGTTTTATAGTTTTCAAAGTACAGGACTCTTGCCTCTTTGGTTAAGTTTTTTTCCTAGGTATTTTATTCTTTTTGGTGCAATAATAAATGCAATTATTTTCTTAATTTCTCTTTTTGCTACTTTGTTGCTAGAGTATAGAAACAAGATTATTTTCTGGGTGTTAATTTTGTATCCTGAAACTTTACTAAATTTATTACTTCTAGTAGTGTTTTGATGGAGTCTTCAGGTTTTTCTATGTGTATGTATCATATCATCTGAAAATAGTGACAGTTAATTTCTTCCTTACCAATATGAATACCTCATTTCTTTTTCTGGTTTGACTTCTGTGACTAGGACTTCCAGTATTATGTTGAAAAAAAAAAGTGATGAAAGTGGACATCCTCGTCTTTTTTCTGATCTTAGAGGAAAAGATCTCAGTTTTTCCACTAGTGACCAGGATGTTAGTTGTACTGGGAAAACTGGAAAACAACATGCAAAAGAATGAAACCAGAGAAACAAACTTAAACTGAAAATAAAAAAAAGAATCAAACTGGACCACTTTCTTACACCGTATGCAAAAATAAACTTTAATAAATAAGTCCTGGGGATGTAATGTCCACCATGGTAATTATAGTTAATAATACTTTATTGCATATTTGAAAGTTTCTAAGAGAGCAAATCTTAAAAGTCCTTAGCACAAGGTAGGGCGCCTGGGTGGCTCAGTCGGTTGGGCATCTGATTTTGGCTCAGGTCATGGTCTCACAGTTTGTGGGTTCAAGCCCCATGTCAGGCTCATGGTTGACAGCTAGGAACCTGGAGCCTGCTCCCTCTCTCTCTCTCTCCCCCTCCCCCGCTCGTGCTCTCTCTCAAAAATAAACAAACATTTAAAAATATTTTTAAGTCCTTAGCACAAGGGAAAAAAATTTTTTTGTAACAATGTATGGTAACAGATGTTAGCTAGATTTTTGTGGTGATCATCTCACGGTATGTAAAAATATTGAATCATTACATTATACACCTGAAACTAATATAATGTTATATGTCAATTATACCTTAATTTAAAAATAGCATAGATTTGGGGCGCCTGGGTGGCTTAGTCGGTTAAGCGTCCGACTTTCACTTAGGTCATGATCTCGCGGTTCGCGGGTTCGAGCCCCGCGTCGGGCTCTGTGCTGACTGCCAGCTCAGAGCCTGGAGCCTGTTTCAGTCTGTGACTCCCTCTCTCTCTGACCCTCCCCTGCTCACGCTGCCTCTCTCTCTCTCCTAGAAATAAATAAAAATATTAAAAAAAAAAAAAAGAAAATTTAAAAAAAATAAAAATAAAAATAAAAATAGCATAGATTTAGGGATGACTGGGTGGCTCAGTTGGTTAAGTGTCCGACTTCAGCTCAGGTCATGATCTCATGGTTCCTGAGCCCTGCGTCCAGCTCTGTGCTGACACACTCTGAGCTCAGAGCCTGGAGCCTGCTTTGGATTCTATGTCCCCCTCTTCCTGCCCCTCCCTCAGTTTCTCTCTCTCTCTCTCTGTCTCTCAGTCAGCTTGGGAATTCCTCTCTAACACTCTCTTACAACACCAAGGGCAAGTTGACCTTACACTCAGTGGAGGGAGGCTCTGCAACAATTGCAACATTGGCTGCCACAGTGAACAAGCAGAGCTCTTAGGTGTTACAGCAAGGAAAATTCTCACAAAAGCTATATATGTTTCCATGGAGAAATCTTTTTTTTTTTTTTTTGAGAGAGAGAGAGGGAGAGAGCACAAGTGAGCAAGGGGCAGAGAGAGAGAGAGAGAGAAAGAGAGAGAATCCCACAAGGGGCAAAAAGAAAAGCAGGGCTCACCCAAAGCAGGGTTCATATTCACCCAAACAAGGGCTCGAGCTCACATGACGTGGGACTTGTGCTTAGCTGATGCAGGACTTGAACTCATGGAGTGTAAGATCATAACCTGAGTCAAAGCCAGATGCTTAACTGACTGAGCCTCCCAGGTGCCCAGTTCTATGGAGAAATCTAATCGCTCTCTGCACGGGAGTGTCTCCACCCAAATCCACAACTACTTGCTTACAGGTATTATAACATTTGCTGGGCCTACCAAGACCATTAATAAGGCTGCAGAAATATTTGGGTGAAACTGTCACCCAACGTTACTCTTCTGGGGGAATCCTTTAAAAGTGTACAGCCCCCACAATAGAGGAGATATACACAATAATCAAAAGGTTAGAGGCAAGCCTAACCTGGGAAGGAATTTATTGGTGTAGTCACATCACCTTCTTCCATGGGGTAACTTCTGAGTCTGCTCTAAAAAAATTTCCTCTAGAACAGAGGTGATGGAGCAGGTGGTCTTCTACTGCAACACAGCAAACTCGTGATAAAAAGGGACAGAAATTAATAAATAAACGTTATTTATTTATTTACTGGAGAGACAGAGAGACAGAGCATGAGCAGGGGAGGGCCAAAGAGAGAGGGAGACACAGAATCCGAAGCAAGCTCCAGTCCCTGAGCTGTCAGCACAGAGCCCGATGCGGGGCTCGAACCTACAAACTGTGAGATCATGACCTGAACCGAGGTCGGATGCTTCACCGACTGAGCCACTCAGGCACCACCAATTAATGTCTATTTTGGAAATAATTTAGTTCCCCCGTGAGGATCCTATATGTGAGCACCCCATAGTTCAAGATATAATTTGGTGTGTGGCTAAATTAACTTTTTTTTTTTCAAACTGCTGAGAGCACCTGCAAAGCTTATCCCACACACTGGAGTTACACTGATGCTACTTACTATTGGTGATCAGCAGGTAACTCAAGCAACAGTGTGCACTTATCAGAAAAAGGAGGAAAATACAATTTACCCACCAAACCCAGCCTTAGCCACAGCCATCCACAAGATGGCACATTTAACTGCGTGTTGGACTGGCTTCTGCCAACCTGATTTTAGTACACACACAGCACAGTAACTACCTGGCGAAGCTTCTCCATAAACTTTGTTTATCAAGGTAAGCCTATTTTTGTAACTATCAATATCCAGCAACAATATCCAGAGGCTATCCTCACACAAATATGTGGCCAAACGTGGGCTGTGCCCATAACCAAATTAGGGGCTATGGTGTCAGATAGCCACGTAGCCCTAAATGGTTTATTTGTTGCTTGGTGAGATGGAGTGGGGGGTTCTGTGTATTTGCCAACTCAACTTTCTACATGCAGGTAGATAAGCCTCACGAAGTTTCACTAATAGTCAAGGATATGCACCATAGAGGCCACGATGTCAACCTGTTGACTAAACAGATGAACAAGTAAAAATCTTTTCTGATTCTCTTAGATTTCCCCAATTAAATTGATTGGCTGCGAAGGGGCTTTGAGTTTTTAGTTTGTGCCTTTATAGAATTCTGGGTCTTGAGGAAGGTTTATGCTGCCCCCAAACTCGTGTGTTAAGAAATAAATGACCACTTGTGTAGCAACATGGATGGACCTTGAGGGGGTTATGCTGAGCGAAATAAGTCAGGCAGAGAAGGACAAATATCATATGTTTGCACGTATAGGAGGATTAGGAGGAACTTGACGGAGGAACAAGGGGGAGAAGAAGGGCGGAAATGGTGGGGGAAAGGGAGAGAGGCAAACCATGAGAGACTCTTGAATGCTGACAAAGACGGAGGACTGATGGGTGGGGGGGGAGGGGGGGATGGGCATGGAGGAGGGCACTTTGGGGATGAGCACTGAGTGTTATGTAGAAACTAATTTGACAATAAACTATTTGTAAAAAAAAAAAAAAAAAAAAGAAATAAATGACCACTTTAGTTCTAAAACAACATGGGGACAGGGGATGGATGGGTTGTTATATAAACGAGCCAAAGATAGTCCCTGTATATTGGTCTTATATTGTTCACTTCTTCAAAACAGGTCAGTACCATTAGCTCAAAAATCACTAGTGCCAAATTTTCACATATCCATGTAGAGTTTTATTCCAAATGCTTTTTTTAGTTTATTTATTTATTTTGAGAGACAGAGAGGGAGGAGAGAGGGAGAGAGAGAGAGAAAGAGAGAGAGAGAATCCCAAGCAGGCTCCACACTGTCGGCGCAGAGCCTGATGCCAGGGCTCAAACTCACAAGCTGTAAAATCATGACCTGAGCTGAAATCAGGAGTTGAATGCTTGGGGCGCCTGGGTGGCTCAGTCAGTTAACCATCTGACTTCGGCTCAGGTCATGATCTCATGGTTTGTGAGTTCGAGCCCCACATCAGGCTCTGTGCTGACAGCTCAGAGCCTGGAGCCTACTTCGGATTCTGTGTCTCCCTCTCTCTCTCTGCCCCTACCCTGCTCATGCTCTGTCTCTCTTTCTCTCTCAAAAATAAATAAACATTAAAAAAAAAAAAGAGTTGGATGCTTAACCAACTGAGGCACCCAGGTGCCCCTCCATGTGTTTTAAATACAGCCCCAATAAGCAGATTTGTAGCCATTTAGAGCCCTTCCTGCTTTATATATCCCACAAAACTGCAGGCAAAATTTGCTAGTCAGAGATAAGATAAACCCTAGGTCTATAAAAGATCCCAAACCCTTGCTGTCCTCCCAAGCTCTTTAACAAAGAGAGTTCCCATCATGACACAGAAGTCTCCTCTCAGATACCCTTTGCTTGAGAGTTTCCTTATCTTGCTTGCCTTCAGAATGATGCAGCCCCCGAAAGGTCTCCCGTTGTGAGAGAAATCCCCTTGCATACATCCTTTCAAAGCAAACTATTAAAAAAATAAAAACATCCTTTTAAAGCTGGTTATATGCTACTGCCAGTTGTGGCCACATCTTTTTTCTTGATCAGCCCTGAAATCCCTTGAACTCATTATAAACATCCAATAAATCCATTATTGAAAAGCACCATATTAATAGAATAAAAGACAAAAACCATATGACCACCATCCCCACAGACACAGAAAAATCATTTATCAAATTTCAACATCCTTTCATTTGTAAAAGCCTCAACAAACTGGAATAGAGGAGATTTTCCTCAATCTTATAAATTGTGACTTCCAAAAGAACTATAGCTGATATTATACCTGCTGGTGAAAGACAGAATGTGTTCACCCTATGATTAGAAAAAGGCAGGGGGGCGCCTGGATGGCTTAGTCGGTTGAGCGTCCGACTTTCGCTTAGGTCATGATCTCGCGGTTCGTGGGTTCGAGCCCCGCGTCGGGCTCTGTGCTGACTGCCAGCTCAGAGCCTGGAGACTGTTTCAGAGTCTGTGACTCCCTCTCTCTTTGACCCTCCCCTGCTCACGCTGTCCCTCTCTCTCTCTCCTAGAAATAAATAAAACATTAAAAAAATTTAAAAAAAAAAGAAAAAGGCAGGAATATCTCTGTTCTCCCCACTTCCACTCAGCATTGCACTGGGGATTCCAACCAATACGAAAGGTGTTAAAGGCGCACATATTGGAAAAGAAGAAGTAAAATTGTGGGGTTTTTAAAAATTTTTAATGTTTATTTATCCTTGAGAGAGTGAGAGAGACAGAGAATGAGCAGGGAAGGAGCAGAGCTAGAGAGGGACACAGAATCTGAAACAGGCTCCAGGCTCTNCTCGCGGTTCGTGGGTTCGAGCCCCGCGTCGGGCTCTGTGCTGACTGCCAGCTCAGAGCCTGGAGACTGTTTCAGAGTCTGTGACTCCCTCTCTCTTTGACCCTCCCCTGCTCACGCTGTCCCTCTCTCTCTCTCCTAGAAATAAATAAAACATTAAAAAAATTTAAAAAAAAAAGAAAAAGGCAGGAATATCTCTGTTCTCCCCACTTCCACTCAGCATTGCACTGGGGATTCCAACCAATACGAAAGGTGTTAAAGGCGCACATATTGGAAAAGAAGAAGTAAAATTGTGGGGTTTTTAAAAATTTTTAATGTTTATTTATCCTTGAGAGAGTGAGAGAGACAGAGAATGAGCAGGGAAGGAGCAGAGCTAGAGAGGGACACAGAATCTGAAACAGGCTCCAGGCTCTGAGCCGGCAGCACAGAGCCCGACACCGGGCTCGAACCCACGAACTGTGAGATAATGACCTGAGCCAGACGCTCAACCGACTGAGCCACGCAGGCGCCCCGAAGTAAAATTGTTTTTATTCACAGACATGATCTTTTTGTGGAAAATCCTCAGTTACCTGCAATAAGAAAAAAATCTACTAGAATAAGTGAGTCTAGCAGGGTCATAGGATAACAGATCAGTACACAAAATCCATTATATTGTATACATTAGCAACAACTTATGAAGGAAATTAAGAAAAGTCATCTATTTATGATATAATGAAAAAGAATATTTAGGAATAAATTTGAGAAAAGAAATGCAAGACCTGTATACTGAAAAATACAACACATTACTAATTAAATAAGATCTTTTAAAAATGGAGAGAGATACTTTGCTCATGGATTGGAAGACTCAATATTTTTAAGATGTCAATTCTCCCCAAATTGATTTGTAGATTCAGTGTAATCCCCATAAAAATCCCTACGGGGTTTTTTGGTTTGTTTTTAGAAACTGACAAACTAATTCTGAAATGTATATGGAAATACAAAGAGCACAGAACAGCCGAAATAATTTTGAAAAATAATGAAGTTGGAGTACTTATACTACCGGAGTCCAAAGCTTAATATAAAGCTACAAAACCAAGAGTTAATATCTTTAGCATAAGGATAGATATATAGCTTAAGGAAACAGAATGGAGTCAAGAAATAAACGCTTACATTTTTGGTCATTTGATTTTGACAAAGGTGCCAAGCCAATTCAATGGTGAAAGGATAGTCTTCAACAAATGGTCCTGAAACAACTGCATATCCATATACAAAACAAAACACAAAACATGAATTTAGACTCTTAAGTCTTACTATACATATCTCAAAATGAATTACAGACCTAAATATAAAGACTAACATGGAAGAAGTTTGAAAAGAAACATAGGAGAAAATCTTTGTGACCTTGGATATGACTTGAAGAGTGCAATCCATGCAAAATGATGAATTGGACTCCATTGAAATTAAAAATTGTTCCTTCAAACAACATGAAAGGACCAGCCACAGACTGTGAGGAAATATTTGTAAATCATATATTGCATAAAGAATTATATCCTGAATATACAAAAAACCTTACACTGCAATGACAAACAGCCCAATAAAGAATGGGGAAATGACCTGAATAGACATTTCACCAACAAAGACATATAAATGATTAATAAGCATCTGAGAAAATGTTCATCGTTAGGGAAATGCAAATTAAAGTCACAACTGAGATACCGTTTTATATCCTACACTTAAAATGACTGACCATGCCAAATGTTGGCAAGGATATAGAACAATTGGAACTCTCGTAATTGGTGGAGAATGTAAAATGGTGCAGCTACTTTGAAAAACAATTTGCCAGTTTCTCAAAAAAATTAAACATATACTTTCTATACAACCAACCAATTTACTACTAGATATTTGTCCAAGGAAAATGAAATATGTATTCACATAAATAGCAGCAGTGGAAGTTCATAGCAGCATTATTCATAATAGAATAGAGTTCAAAATTGGAAACATTCTAAATGTTCATCTACTGGTGAATGTGTAATATGGTATATTCATACAATGAAACAGCACTCAGAAATAAAAAGAACTACTTACACACGTAACAACATGAATGAACTTCAAAAAGACTTTGCTAAGTAAAAGAAGCCAGACTAGAAAGTGTACGTGTGTGTGTGTTTTATGATTAAATTCACATAAAATTCCTAGAAAAGATAAATCTATAGGGACAGAAAGCAGATAAATCAGTGGGGCCTCGGGTTGGGTTTAGGGACTGACTGCAGCCTGGCATGAAGGAAATTCTTGGTGTGATGGAAGTGTTCTAACTGGTGTATACAAGTTTACTAAACATCATTGAACTGTACACTTATGAGGTGAACTGTATGGTATATAAATTATAACTTCATTAAAGCTTTAAACAGTTTTTTAAAAATTTTGAAACTGCGCTGTGGTCATGCAAATCAATGTCTTCATTCCAAAGAGATTCACACTAATGTTTTTTTTTAAATCTTTTTTAAATGTTTACTTTTGAGAAAGAGAGACAGAGTGCGAGCATGGGAGGGGCAGAGAGAGGAGGAGATACAGAATCCAAATCAGGCTCCAGGTTTTAAGATGTCAGCACACAGCCTAATGTGGGGGCTCGAACCCATGAACTGTGAGATCATGACATGAGCTGAAGTTGGATGCTTAACCAACTGAGCCACCCATACGCTCCCCCCACTGAAGTTTTTAAGGGTAGTTAGAAAGTCTGGAACTTACTATAAAATGGTTAAAAAACCAATAATCTGGAGATTAAGAGAGAAAAAATAAAGGAGATAGGGCAAAAAGTAAAAAATTAGTGAATGTAAATAAAGGTTATATTGGATTTTTCTGTACTATTCTTGCAATTTTTCTGTATGTTTGAAATACTTTTCTTAGGAAGTTAAATAAATTAATTGAAAATCATGTATTTTTTCATGGAATCGTTTTGCAAGACACAATTTCTCCATCTATGAAATTAGGGAATTCAGAACATCAGTCTGTGCTCCATCTCCATTTCACCCTGTGTTGTTTAATAGGCCCTGAAGAGAGAGAGTAGGCAACAGTAGATTTTAGAAAGCTGCTTTGACAAAACATGCTATGAAAGCTCTTGCACATTCCCATATGGGGTATCAAACTCAGGCAGCTTAGGTGAAAAACAAGAATCCTACCTGCTAGACCAAGGTTGGCAAACTATGGTCTTGGAGCTAAGTCCAGCCTGCTACCTATGTATGGCCTGTGAGCTAAGAATGCTTTCCCATTTTAAAGTGATTGGGAAAAAAATGTCAAAAAAGATTTTGTGACATGTGAAAATGTTGCAAAATTCAAATTTTAATGTCTATAAATAAAGTTTTATTGGAATACAGCCATGCCCATTTGTTTGCAAATGGTCTATGACTGTTTTCCCACAACAGCAGCGTTGGATAGTTGTGACAGAGACCATATATGGCCCACAAAGCCTACAGTATTTACTACCTAGCCTTTCATATAAAAAGTTTGCTGACTCCTACGATAGACTACATGAAACATACAGTTTTTTTAGATCAGTAGTTCTCAGCTGGGAACAATTTTGTCCCCCAGGGGCCATTTGGCAATGCCTAAGGGCTTTTTTTTTTTTTTTTGGTTGTCACAACTGGGAGGGATGCTACTCCATCCAGTGGGAGGCTAGGGATGCCGGCAAACATCTTAGAATGCACAGGTCAGCCCCCACAACGAAGAATGATCCAGACCCAAATGTTAATAGTTGAAAACCCTGGTCCAGAGAACAGAGAAAATGACATGTTTAAGGCTGGATACCATGGCCTCACCCTGAAAAAACTAAACACTTTTTTTTTTTTTGATGTTTTTATTTATTTATTTATTTATTTATTTATTTATTTATTTTTTACAA
>NW_024081381.1:0-12686 GCF_003009895.1 Hyaena hyaena | reverse complement strand
ATTCTTTTATATTTATTGAGGGCTGCTTTATGTCCCAGTATGTGATCTATCTTGGAGAATGTGCCATGCGCACTTGAGAAGAAAGTAAATTCCCTGGCCTCAGGATGTAAAGTTCTAAATATATCCGTCAGATCCATCTGGTCCAATGTGTCTTTCAAGTCCATTATTTCTTTAGTGATTTTCTGTCTGGTTGACCTATCCATTGCTGTAAGCGGAGTATTAAAGTCCCCTGCTATTAGCACATTCTTATCTATAAGCTTGTTTCTGTTTTGAAAAAACTAAACACTTTACTCCCACCCTCCACCCCACTTCTATGTCCAGCCTCTACATCCTCACCCTACATGTCACTATAGCCTGCTTCCCTGTAAGGTATATTCCCAGTAGGCCCTGCATGCAGTCCTCACAATTCATCATCAGCCTCCTTAAACTCCCATCCTTGCTGCCATGTTCTGAAGTCCTATGTGATCTCATCTAATTCCATACAGCGCCACTCTTCCATCTCTCTACTGAGAAGGCTGTTTCAGTTCAGGTCTACCCACCCTCCCCTGGCTACCTGGTTGCCTAGCTCTCTTGCCTCTGCATCATTCTTAAGGCCCAGGCTAGGAGGATCTCAGTGGCAAGCCCATTCCTAGGGTTGGGAAGGGCAGAAGCTGCACCTCACGCCATCTTCTCTGACCCACTTACAACATTTATCTTACAACAGTTTTATTATTGCGTGCAGAGCTGTCTGAGTCAGGGGTAAGTATTTAAGGACCTGTTCACTTCTGCTCTCAACCTCCACTCAGAACATTGGAGCTGAAAGTTCTATGTGGGGGATTGTGTCAGGGGGAGAGAGAAAGACCGAGAGCGAGCAAGTGAGCGCATGTTGCAACAATGGGCTAGCTATTATGTCTGGCTTTAGAGAGACAGTCACCCATATGAATCCTACCTCAGAAGCTTGTGATATGTGGACACTTGAACACCTTAGCCGCGGGCCTCTCTGTGACTCAATTTTCTAATTTTTGAGAAGGGAAGGGTGATTATACACACCATGTAGAATGGCTGTGAGGATGATATATACCAAGGATTATTATTACTGTAATATGGTAATGAGCAGAGTATTCAGAACTGGGCTGTAAGCATCCTGAGGAGCTTGGTGGGGGTGTTTCTAGGAAGAGAACGGGGCATTCTGATTGGGGGGGGATGGGGATAGGCATGTCGTAACAGAAATAATACTGCTAACAATAGCCAACACTCATACAGTCTTTACTATGTTCCATGAGCCTGTGCTAGGGACTTTCTACCAATAAGCTTCCAAAAAGGCTTCCTTCTACCAACAGGCTTCCAAAAGCCCTGTGAGTTAAATATCCCTATTTCACATGTCAAATGTTTTAAGCACTGGAGCAATCTCCCAGCTTTCAGAACTTGAGAAGTAAAAGCTCTGAATGGAAAATACCAACCTGAAATACCCAAGTGCACAGGGAAACCGTTCTCACCCACAGAGACTAGGTGGCTGTAGCTGTCCAGCATCAGGCTCCTGAGAAAAGTCCAGCTTCCTCCAGCTGGAGGGATATCCACAGGCACATCCTCAGATGGCATGGCTTATAACCACACATTTCTGTCCACTCTGGTGATCAACACTGGGCAATGTGGAAAACACAGGTGGGAATTTCTCATTGCTTTCCTAGTTATATTGCTCTGTGGAGAGTTATGTAGGGCTCCTACCCTAAAATGAGTCTGTGTTATACCTTGGGGAGAAACAGAAATCAGAGAGGAAATGATGCCTCCAGATATAAGGCACTGAGAAGGACACACAGTATCACTTCTGTGGGCAATCCTACCAGAGATGCATGATCTGAATCCAATCATGAGAAAGCATCAGACCGATCTAGATATAGGGCCATTCTAAAAGCACATAACCTTCAAAAGTGTTGAGGTCATGCAAATCAAATGTATTAGATTGCTTGGACTGCTGTAACCATGTACCACAGGGTGGGTGGCTTCAACAGAAATTTATTTCCTCACAGTTCCAGAGGCCAGATGTCTAAGATGAAGATGTCACCAGGTTTGGTTTCTCCTTAGGCCTCTCTCCTTGGCTTGTGAGATGGCTGCCTTCTCCCTGTGTCTTCACATGGTCTCTCCTCTGTGTTTGTCTTTGTCCTAATTTCCTCTTCTTATAAGGACACCACCAGTCATATTGGATTAGGGCCCGCCCATATGAATTTATTTAAGTTTAATTACCTCTTTAAAATTTTTTAAAATGTTTATTTGCTTTTGAAGGAGAGAGAGACAGACTGTGAGTGGGTGAGGGGCAGAGAGAGAGGGAGACACAGAATCCAAAGCAGACTCCAGGCTCTGAGCTGTCAGTACAGAGCCTGATATGGGGCTCAAACTCAGACTACTTGAGATCATGGCCTGAGCCAAAGTCGGCCCCTTAACCAATTGAGCCACCCAGGTGCTCCTAATCTTAATTACCTCTTTAAAGGCATCATCTGCAAATACCCAGTCACATTCTGAGGTACTGGGGATTAGGACTCCAACATATAAATTTGGTGGGGGGCTAGGGGGCAGAGGGTGGGCAGAAACAGTTCAGCCCATAACATCAAGGAAAGATTTAAGGAACTGTTCCAAATTAAAGGAAACCAAAGAAACATGGTCGCTAATCCAATGTGTGGTCCTAAATTAGATCCTGGACCAGAACTGGTAAAAACATATGTGACCAATGGATGATATAACACAGTTGAATCAATGTTAAATTTCCTGATTTTAAGAACTACTGTACTATGTTGGTGGCTGTTATGAACTAAAGATTTGTGTCCCTCTTCAAATTCATATGTTGAAACCCTAAAACCCAGTGTAGATGTATTTGGTGATGATGTCTCTGAAGAAGTAATTCAGGTTAAATGAGGTCACAAGGGTGGGGCCCTGACCAGTAGGATTAGTGTCCTTATAGGATAAGACACCCTCTCCCCCCATGCCCATGCCCCAAGGAAAGGCCACGTAAGGACACAATGAGAAAGTGGTTATCTACAAGTCAGTAAGAGAGCCCTCATCAGAAACTGAATCAGCTAGAACCTTGATCTTATACTTCTAGGCTCCAGAACTGTGAGAAAATAAATTTCTGTTGCTTAAGCCACCAAGTCTGTGGTATTCAGTTATGTCAGCCTTAGCTAAGACAGTGGTTTATATAGAGAACATTCTTGTCCTTAGGAAATGCACACTGAGACATTTAGGGGCAAGAAGGCATCATGTTTGCAACTTTTAAATGGTTTGGGAAAAAAATGTGTACATATGTATATAAATGTGTATATATAGAGAAAGAGAAGGAGAGAGGGACAATCTTAAAGCAAATGTGGTAAAATACTAAATTGTTGAATCTGCTTGAATGGCATGTAGGAATCCTCTGTATTGTTTATGGAAATTATCTCTAAGTTTGAACTTATTTCTGAATAAAAGATTAAAACTTAACTGGTCTTGTTAGTTCTTTTGGAGTGTGGGATCATTAGGAATTAGAGCAGTATTTTATTTTTTTTAATATTTATTTTTGAAAGAGAGAGAGCGAGAGCACGCAAACAAGTGGGGCCGGGACAGAGAGAGAGAGACAGAGGATCTGAAGCAGGCTCTCTGTGACAGCACAGAACTTGAACTCATGGAACAGGAGATCATGACCTGAGCCAAAGTTGGACACTTAACCAACTGAGCCACTTAGGCACCCTGAGGGGCATTTTAGAACGATATTTGTGGAATCTTTTCAATCTGGCAAGGCTCTCTTTAATAAAGATGATCTCTTTACTTGGGCACAATATTGGTCCCTTCTTCCTACACTTTGAGTGACAGACCCTATCTTACTTCACTGTCTCTGCAGTCCTGTGTCATCTAAAGACGAAGCTGTTGCAGCTGAATGGGTCACCTGGGTCATCCTCAGTAACTACCCCAGCCTGGTAGAAGGGCTACTGCATTGAAATTCATCCAGGGCACTACCAAGCATGTCCCTGTTCCCTAAAGGCATACTGAGACCTCTCTCTCTTTGGTTTCTGTGAGACAGAACACGAGTCCCTAACGCTCAGAGCATTACAATGACTTGATAACTTCCTCTTACCAACTCCTCCCTCCATCTCACCCAAACAAAAAGGCCATCACCCTGACCCTACCTAGACCCCACCAATAACACTCTGTCTCCTTTCCACAGGGAGGCAGAGCCCAAAGTCTTCAACACACTGGCAGCCTGGCAGAACCAGCTGGGAGGATGGGACATGCTCAGGATTCCTCTGGAAGAGCCCAGATGGCCCCCAACAGCAGGCTTCTACCTGGCCTGTATGTCAATGCCAAGCTTCTCTATGTTGCTAAGGGTGGAGGAGCACCCTCTTCTGTTCCCTTCACTTAGCGGGCTTCTTGGGGCCCATTCCCCAAGGGGTCATCCAGCACTGCTCCCACCATCTGGGAAACCTCTGCCCATACCCTCTTGGAAGAGTGACCCCCAGCTTCCCCTCTTCAGCCCTTCCTGTGTGCCCCACCACCATTTCTGTCCACCTGCAATGGAATTCACTTCTTTAGATTGTGGCTGAGATCCCTACTTCCTGGACCCTCTCTGCACCTTCTTAACTGCAGTGAGTCCCCCACTTCCTCCAGACCCCACCCCGAGGAGCTCCCAGGTGTCAGATGCATAGTACTTTTGAAAAGCTGTTGTGCATTGGCTCTTGGAGTCATTTCTCAGCAAAGTGCTGGATCCTCTATTAGGGACTAGAGTTCAGCCTCTGACCCTGGGGGATTGAGACACTGCACTGCAAGAGACCTTGTGTGACACAGTTCCCCAGTGTATCAGGAGCCAGTTCCAGCCACTACCCTGCCAATGGGACCTCTGCTATCCCCCCTGGTGGCCTGGGACCCATTAAGTCTCACCATGCAACAGATGGGGGCAGTGCTTTGGGGGCTGCAGTGTGCCCTGTTACCCTCTACCCACAGAGGGCCACCAATCACCCTGGACTCTTATAGAAGGGAAAATGAACCTCTGTCTGTTTGGGCCAAAGTACTTTGAGGTCTCTTCATTATAGCAGTTCCACTTCCACCCTAATTCCTAATTCCCCCATCTCAGTCCTAGCAGCCTTGGGCCACACAACCCTCCCAGCCAGAGCCCAATATTCATTTTCTTGGTTCCTCATTGCAGGAGAACCGCCATTTATGGGGGTGTCCTCCAGATAGATTTTTTAATAGTTATTTTTTATTTTTGAGAGAGAGAGAATGTGCATGCGTGAGCAGGGTTGTGGGGGGGGGGAGAGACAGAGAGAGATAGAGACAGAGGATCACAAAGCAGACTCCACACTGACACCAGAGAGCCCAATGCGGGGCTCAAAGTCACGAACTACAAGATCACGACCTGAGCTAAAGTCAGACAATTAACCAACTGAGTCACCCAGGTGCCCCCTCCAGACAGACTTTAAAGCTCCTCCAGAGTAGACTCCATATTATAGTACTCTGTATCACTTCACTTAGCATAGTCGCAGCATACCATAAGTATGCAAAGACTTGGGTTTTTTTTTTTTAATTTTTTACATTTATTTATTTTTATTTATTTTTTAAACTTTTTTTTAATGTTTTTTATTTATTTCTAGGAGAGAGAGAGAGAGAGAGAGCGTGAGCAGGGAAGGGTCAAAGAGAGAGGGAGTCACAGACTGAAACAGGCTCCAGGCTCTGAGCTGGCAGTCAGCACAGAGCCCGACGCGGGGCCCGAACCCGCGAACCGCGAGATCATGACCTAAGCGAAAGTCGGACGCTTAACCGACTAAGCCACCCAGGCGTCCCTACATTTATTTATTTTTAGAGAGACAGAGCACGACCGGGGAAGGGGCAGAGAGAGGGAGACACAGAATCCAAAGCAGGCTCCAGGCTCTGAGCTGTCAGCATAGAGCCTGACACGGGGCTCGAACCAACTGTTAGATCATGACCTGAGCTGAAGTCAGACACTCAACTGACTGAGCCACCCAGGCACCCCAAGATTTGGGTTTCTGAATGTGTAGAAGAGGAAAGAAATTTCCTGCCTGGGCCTGAACAATTTCTCATTACTTCACCTAGTTTCTGTGGCCACAGAATTCCATACCTCATCTTAGGATTTCTGTGATTCCTAACAAGTTAGGACAGTTATATGCACATTCTCCCTTTAGTGAGTCTCCTGTATATTCCAAATAAGATTCCCACCCCTGTGAAGGGGCCCCACCCTGGGTTTCCTGTCTTTAAGTCTCATGAATCATCTTAGATGGGGCTTCATGCTGCAAGCACATCCCATACTTTCATATCTCCTTACTCTTGTCCACATGAAGCTTCCTTCCTAGAATTTCACGTCTCCAGAGTCAGTCTACTAAATCTTCCCATTCTTTAAGAATCAGTTCAAAATAATATGAATTCCATTACACTAGGTTCATGTTTATATAGGTCACACATTGATCATATTCTGCTTTAAATGATATATATTTTTTTCCTACCTGGTCTCCCCTGTGAAACCCAAAGATCCATTTTTCTTGGAACACTGGCCAAAGCTTGTCTGTTCTTCTTAAAGGACTTAGAACAACAGCCAATGTCTAATAATCACTAGGGGAAGACACAGTGCCATGGAAGTTAAATACTTGCTATCATTTGATCTTCACAGCTCCTCTATGAGATTGGCAGCAGGCCTGACTTACAGGGGACCCCGGGGAGGGCCACGGGTTCTGGGTAAGAGCCACTCAGCTGGATGATGAAGGAACTGGGATCTACCCCCAGGTGATCTGCCTCCTTGACTTTAACCACTGTCCTACACCCGATGGACCAATAACCTTTGCTCCAGCCACTCTGCCCAACACAGCAAAGACTTAATTGTGAGCAGAGGCTCTTCTGGGCCCCTCTGGCCGTGTCAACTACACTGGCATAGAGAATGGCAGTCTCTTTTAGGTGAAAGCTTCAGTGACTCTTCCTTGGTGTAGTAGCCTCGTACAGAAATTTCCATTTTCTAGCTGAGAACCAGACTGGCCTAGGTGAAGAAGAGCAGAACAGAGCAGGAATGCTGTCGCTGTGGGCTGTCCCACATTAAGATGCCAGGGGTAGGTGAGGGAGAGAGGCAATGTAAGACTCTGACCCAGTGAAAGGAAATGTGGAGCTAGCTCACTGTCCATACACAGTGTGAGACAAAGTCAGTGCTGAACAGATGAAAAGTTACTACTTGTGTACTTTGAACAGCTCTGATGTGTAGCTAAAAAAATCTTGCTCTTTTTCTTTTTGCTTTTTTGTATGAGTGGCATAGACATTGTTGGGCCTCTTTCAGGGCTACTGTACCGGCCCCCACCCATGGCTAATGTTAGCTGTGAAGGGTGTATCTGGTACTGGTAATATGTCCTTGGTTTCTGTTTCTTTCAAGCCTATATTACACTAGAAACATGATTAGGGGTATAAAAATTTTAAATAAGGGGCACCTGAGTGGCTCAGTCAGTTGGGCGTCCAACTTCAGCTCAGGTCATGATCTCACAGCTCGTGAGTTGGAGTCTGCTTCAGATTCTGTTTCCTTCTCTCTCTGCCCCTCCCCCACGCATGTTCTGTCTCTCCTTCAAAAATAAACATTAAATTTTGTTTTTAGTAAAATAACTTCTCCATACATTTGACCCAAGTAACCATTGCTCTCTAGAAAAAAACAGAATAAAATTTGCGATTTCCGTTTGTAAAGAGTAGTTGATTTCTGTTTGGAGTCCATCTGTGATGGAATTTGGCTCCTCACACCCCAGGACCTTTGGGTTTAACTTAGGAAGGACAATTCCCTAGTGTGGAGAGGCAGCTCAGCTCTGTCTTCTGAAATGTGCCTTCACCTATTGGGGTTTTCCTGCTTTAAAAATCTCTGCCACAACAAAAAAACTTTTTTGAATAAATGAGGGTGGAAGAATCCAGTTAACTTTGAAACTGTACCCATTTTCATACCAAATTGACTGGAGGTCAGCATGTCTCACAGGTATGTACATCCCACAAGCAAACAGAACTCAGTGTGGCCACCTCCATGCCTGATACCAAAAGAAAAGATACCAAAATAAAAGCAAAAATAAACAAGTGGAACTACCTCACACTAAAAAGCTTCTGCACAGCAAAGGAAACTATCAACAAAATGAAGAGGCAACCTACTGAATGGGAGAAAATATTTGCACATCATACATTTGATAAGGGGCTAATATCCAAAATACATAAAGAATTCATATTTGGAAGTTGCTAAAAGAGTGGATCTTAAAAGTTGTCATCACAAGAAAAAGAATTTTTTGTAACTATGTATGCAAAGATCACATCATTATGTTATACACCTGCAACTAATATAATGTTATGTCAATTATACTGCAAGTAAGAAAAAAGGTCAATCTGCAGTAGAATGGATAAAGGATCTCTGGCACATCTATAGAATGGAATACAAGAAAGTAATGAAAATGAACTACAAGTAGATGCAATAATGTAGGTGAATTTCCTAAGATAATGATCGCTGGAAGGCTGACCTAAAAGAGCACATACCATGTGATGCCATTTAGATAAAGTTCAAACACAGACACAACTAATCTAGCTTGAGAGAAATCACGATAATGACTTTGCGGGGGCTGTTCTGGGAGTAGCTAGGAGAGGAATTCTGGGATGCTGGTGTGAAAGGGGCAGTGCCCAGGGAGCTGGCCTGACACAGCCTGGCCATGGTGTTCATCTCTTGAACAGGAACAATTTCATAGAAGAAAAACAAAGTCACTCTATGACCGTGATGGATCAAGACAACATCTGTAATCATGTCTGACTACAAATAAAAACATGAACATTGTCCAAACCACGAAAATGTTCAAACACCCCCCCCTTCTCAGCCAAGATGAGTGACTTCTGCTTTTTACCAGTTACATTTAGTCTCTCTTCATTCCTTCCATCATATAGATTTCAGACATCCCTGCTTCCTAACAGCACCCAATCTAGATCCACTTCTGGCTTCTTCAATTCTCCCCTAAATCCTGTCTTTTATAACACCCCTTAGTGAGACACCACACTGTGCATTCTCCTTCACTGCACTGAGTAATAAATTCCACTTGCCCAACCATGGGTGTGTCCCTGGTGGTCTTTGGCTGGTGGGCTTTGCACAGGTAATGTATGTTCCTTGAAACGAATAATGGTTACACGGATGCTCTCACTTGTGAAATTCATCATGCTATGCACTTATTATTTATGCTCTTGTATGTATGAGTGCTATACTTGCAATACTAACAGCACAACAGATGCTCATGGCAAGTTACCACCGTATTAAAGCTTCCCCCTGCCTCCAAAACAATAGTGTAATGAACACTACACCTCTGAGTGTTCATATAACAGAACTTATTTGGAGGCACAGAAATGCAGAATACACATTTCCTGTCCTCGAAGGGCTTATAGCCAGGAAGCGTGGACATGTAACAAGCTGTGGAAGAGCTGTTTTGAAAGTTGCATCGTGTGCCTCAGGCTGACTGGAAAAAAGCATTTTCCAGGTGGACCCATCAGGAGAGACAGGGCACAGGTGCTGGATACACGTGGTAGGTAACTGGAAACACCTGGGAATGAGAAGTCTAGCATGGAGGGGGTAATAAGCCACAGACTGGGGTCAAGGAGGAGGTTTTTAAAAAAGATTTATTTTTGAGAGAGAGAGAGAGAACAAGCAGGGTAGGGGCAGAGACGGGGAGACAGAGGATCTGAAGCAGGCTATGTGATGACAGCAGACAGCCCGATGCCGGGCTCGTATTCATGAACCGCGAAATCATGACCAGAGCCGAAGTCAGATGCCTAACTAAGCCACCCAGGCGCCCCAAGAATGAGCTTTTCTGCTCCCATGTTTGTCACTGGGAAAGATGCTTGCATTTTGGGTGGGACAGTTCTGTGTCAGGCAGAAGTCTACCACACCCTGCAGGATGTTTTGTCTCTCTGATGCCACCTGACAAATGACTTCAGTCCTGCCCAGTGTTGTGACAACTGAAAATGCCTCTTCACATTTCCAAAGCAGCATAAATACACACCACGGGGCAGGGGAGGCGCGAAACAGGCACTCCCGGGTCACCAGGAATGTTCAATTTCTTGATCTCAGTGGTGGTTACAAGTTGGTACTCACTTTCTAAAAATTCATTGAGCTGTACCCTTAAAATATGTACGCTTTACCAAATAAATGCTTCATTTGAGTGAAAAAAATATATAGAAAAACCTTGTGGGATGCTGCTGAAAGGAACATACAGACGAAAGTTTTTCATCTTAAATGAATATATTGAGAATGTATGCTAAAAATTTATTAGCTAAGCGTCCTCAAGAAGTTAAAGAACAAAGTGATTTCAAATAATGTGGAAGAGATGAAAGTAAATGAGATTTTCTTTTATTTATTTAATTATTAGTCCTTCCCCTCCTCCTCCACTGCCTTCTCTCTTTTAAAATTTTTAACTGTTTATTTATTTATTAAAAAATTTGTTTAATGTTTTATTTCTGAGAGAGAGAGAGAGGCAGTGTGAGCAGGGGAGGGTCAGAGAGAGAGGGAGACACAGAATCTGAAGCAGGCTCCAGGCTCTGAGCTGTCAGCACAGAGCCCGACACGGGGCTCGAACCCACCAACTGTGAGATCATGACCTGAGCCAAAGTCAGACGCTTAACTGACTGAGTCCCAGGTGCCCCAATGTTTATTTATTTTTGAGAGAGACAGAGCACAAGCAGGAGAGGTGCAGAGAGAGAGGGAGACACAGAATCCAAGGCAGACTCCAGGCTCTGGGCTGTCAGCAGAGAGCCCGATAGGGGGCTTGAACGTCCTAACTGTGAGATCATGACCTGAGCCGAAGTTGGATGCTTAACCGACTGAGCCACCCAGGCACCGCCACCACCTTCTCTTATAGGACTTCTGTGTGCCTCCTTCACAATATTCCTTCCATCCCCTCTTCTCCAGGACCCTGTCATCCCTTACAACCATCCTCCACTTATTTCCCATTCATTCCTATCACATGACTTCTATATCCTCTCTGTCTTCTTTCTTTCAGAGGAGGGAGACAGGTCAGACTCCCTTCCTCCCCATTCTTCCCACAGGACTTCTATGATCTCTCTTTCCACCCTCTTCTTACCACTAGGGTGCCCAGGCTGGGGCTCACACTCCTGCAGGGGAGCCTCCACCAGGTCTCCCCACTGCCAACGTGTTTCTTCCTTCTGATGTGGACTTCCCTCTCTGCCTCCCTCCGTGTCTCTCCCCCTCAGCACTGAGCAGACTCATCTCCCCCCAACACCCTTCATTCACAGCATTTTACTCACACTCATCTTTTTACCATTACACAGCTAGTTGGTGGTCTCAGGCCTTAACCACAGATGCTTCAAAATTTAAGGGGGGGATAGCTGGAAGAGACCATAAGAGGTCAAAATTAAAACTACCGTTATTAAGATGTTTATCTTAAGAAATACAATAGGAATGTGAAATTGGTGGTCCGGGACTGCTCTAGAAAAGTATCAGGCCAATCTGGGCACCCAGAGTTGTCTTAAGGCCTATGGGACAGGGTGAAGAGAGATCATACTATAGTTTCGGTGGGTTTAGGTAGGGCATTAAGGGAAGAAATTAAACAATTAGTATTCCAATACATGAATTTATCAGTTACAGGATATAAAATCGTTGTACAGAAATCTGCTATATTTCTATACACCAATAATGAGGCATCAGAAAAAGAAGTCAAGGAATTGATCTCATTTGCAATTGCACCAAAACAGTAAGATCCCTAAGAATAAACCTAACTAAAGAAGTAAAAGATCTGTACTCTGAGGGGTGCCTGAATCTTGATTTTGGCTCTAGTCATGATGTCCCCATCATGAGATTGAGGCCTGTGTTGGGCTCCATGCTGAGTGCGGAGCCTGGTTAAGATTCCCTCTCTCTCTCTCTCTCTCTCTCTCTCTCCCTCTCCCTCTCCCTCTCCCTCTCCCTCTCCTTCTCTCTCTCTCTCCATCTCCCTATGCCCCTCTGCCCCTCTTGCATGTGTTCTCTCTCTCTCTCTCAAATTAAACTAACATTAAAAAGAGATCTGTACTCTGAAAACTACAGGGCACTTACAAAAGAAATTGAAGAGGACACAAAGCAATGGAAAAGCATTCCATGCTCATGGATTAGAAGAACATTGTTAAAATGTCTACACTACCCAAAGTTCCCTACACATTTAATGCAATCCCTATCAAGATACCATCAAACATTTTTCTGCAGAGCTAGAACAAACCATTCTAAAATGTGTATGGAACCACAAAAGACCCCAAATAGCCGAAGCAATCCTGAAAAACAAAAAACAAAACCAGAGGCATCATGATTCCGGAGTCTAAGCTATATTACAAGGCTGTAGTTATCAAGACAGAATGGTACTGACACAGAAACAGATACACAGATCAATGGAATAGAAGAGAAAAACCAGAAAGGGACACAACTATATGGTCAACTCATCTTTGACAAAGCAGGAAAGGATATCCAAATGGAAAACTGTCTCAACAGACAGTGTTGGGAAAATTGGACAGCAGTACTCAGAAGAAACCAATTCCTTACACCATCCACAGAAATCAATTCCAAATGGACAAAATACCTAAACGTGAGACAGGAAGCCATCAAAATCCTAGAGGAGAACACAGGCAGCAGCCTCTTTGACCTCAGCTGGAGCACCTTATTAGACATGTAGCCAAAGGCAAGGGAAACAAAAACAAGCCTGAACTACTGGGGCTCC